>NC_064809.1:81622519-81639790 GCF_023721935.1 Panthera uncia
CTCTGGGCTGATGGCTCAGAGCCTGGAGCCTGCTTCCGATTCTGTGTCTCCCTCTCTCTCTGCCCCTCCCCCGTTCATGCTCTGTCTCTCTCTGTCTCAAAAATAAATAAACATTAAAAAAAATTTTTTTTTTAATTTTTTTTTAAAAAGTCAGAGCTTAACCGACTGAGTCACCCAGTTGCCCCACCCTCTCCAGTACTTATTATTACTATTTTTTATAATAACCATCCTAATGGATATGCAGTGGTATCTCATTGTGGTTTTGATTTTCATTTTCCTAATGACAAATGACGTTGAACATCTTTTCATGTGTGTATTGTCTATATGTATATGTTCTTTGGAGAAACGTCTATTTAAATCCTTTGCCCATTTTTTAATTGGGTTGTTTTTTATTGTTGAGTTGTGGTAGTTTTCTATATATCCTGGATATTAATCACTTATCAGATACATGATTTGCAAATATATATGTATATGTGTGTGTGTATGTATATATATGATTTTCTCCCATTCTGTGGGTTGTTTTTTACTCTCTTTTTTTATTTAAAAAAAAAATTTTTTTTAACGTTTATTTATTTTTGAGACAGAGAGAGACAGAGCATGAACGGGGGAGGGGCAGAGAGAGAGAGGGAGACACAGAATCGGAAGCAGGCTCCAGGCTCCGAGCCAGCAGCCCAGAGCCTGACGCGGGGCTTGAACTCACGGACCTGCGAGATCGTGACCCGAGCTGAAGTCGGACGCCTAACCGACTGAGCCACCCAGGCGCCCCTCTGTCTTTTTTTAAAGTAGACTCCATGCCTAACATGGCGCTTGAACTCATGACCCTGAGATCAAGAATCACATGCTCTACCTACTGAACCAGTCAGGTGCCCCTGCTTTTTCACTCTCTTAGTAGTGTTTTTTGATGCATAGAAGTTTTTAATTCTGATGAAGTCTAAGTTACATATTTTTTCTTTTATTGTCTGTGCTTTTGGCCTCATACGTAAGAAATCATTGCCTATTCCAAAGTCATGATGATTTTCACTTCTGTTTTCTTCTAAGAGTTTTATAGTTTTGAGTTTATTTTTGTATACAAAGTAAGGTAAGGATCCACCTTCATTTGTTTGCATGTAAATATCCAGTTTTTCTAGCACCATTTGTTGACAATACTATCCTTGTCTCTTTGAATGGTCTTAATACCCTTGTTGAAAATCAAATGAGCAAATATGCTAGGGTAATTTCTCAGCTCTATTCTATGCCACTGGCCTGTATGTCTGTCCTTATGCCAGTACCACACTGTTTCGATTACTGTGGTTTTGTAGTAAGTTTTGAAATTAGGCAGTGTTGAGTCCTCCAACTTTGTTTTTTTTTTTTTTTTTTTTTTGAGATTGTTCTGGCTATATGAGATCCCTTACAATTCCATATGAATTTTAAGATGGGTTTTTCTCTGACTATAAAAACAGCCATTGAGATTTTGATAGAGAATGCATTGAATATGAGATACTTTGTATAGTATTGCCATCTTACTATTAAGTTTTCTAGTCCATGAACATAGGCTATCTTTCTGTTTATTTGTGTCTTCTATAATTTCTGTAATATTTTGTAATTTTGTAGTTTTCCATGTGTAAGTCTTTCACCTCCTTTGAGAAATTTATCCTAAATAGTTTATTTTTTGATGCTATTGTAAGTGAAAAAAATTTTTAAATTGCCTTTTTAGAGGCACCTGGGTGGTTTAGTTGGTTAAGTGTCAGACTCTTGATTTTGGCTCAGGTCATGATCTCACAGTTGTGAGATTGAGTTCCACATCAGGCTCTATGCTCATGGAGCCTGCTTAGGATTCTGTATCTCCCTCTCTCTCTCCCCCTCCCCCATGCATATGTGCTCTCTCTCTGTCTTAAAACAAATAAATAAACACTTAAGAAATTGCCTTTTTGGCTTGTTTGTTGCAAATATACAGAAATACAACTGATATTTGCATGTTGATTTTATGTCCTGAAACCTTGTTGAATTTATTTATTATCTGTAATAGGGTTTGTGTGTGTGGGGGGGGGTTCTTTTGGATTTTCTGTGTGTAATATCATGTCACTTGTGAACGGAGATGATTTTACTTCTTTCTTTCCAATTTGGATGCCCTTTATTTCTTTTTCTTGCCTAATTTGCTCTGGTTATAACTTCTGGTACTATGTTAAATAGAAGTGACATAAAGTGGGCATCCTTATCTTGGTTCCTATTACTCGTGGAAAATTTTTCAGTCTTTCACCATTAAGTAATGCTATTAGCTCTGGGGTTTTCATATGTGGCCTTTATCATGTTGACATTCTCTTCTATTCCTAGTTTTTCAAGTGATTTTATCAGGAAAGGGTGTTGACTTTCAAATTCTTTGTTCACGGTTGAGATGATCATGTGGCTTTTTTCTTCATTCTGTTAATGTGGTGTATTGTAGTGTGAAGATTGATTTTTGTCCATTGAACCATCTTAGCATTCCTGGAATAAATCCCACAGGAATCATGATATATAATGCTTTCAGTATGCTGCTGAATTTGGTTTGCTAGTATTTTGTTGAGAAAATTTGCATTTGTATTCACAAGGGATCTTGGTCTGCGGTTTTGTAATATCTTTGTCTGGGTTTGGTATCAGAGTAATGCTGGCCTCACAGAATGAGTTAGAAAGGCATTCTTTTTTTTTTTTTTTTTTTTTTCAACGTTTTTTATTTATTTTTGGGACAGAGAGAGACAGAGCATGAACGGGGGAGGGGCAGAGAGAGAGGGAGACACAGAATCGGAAACAGTCTCCAGGCTCCGAGCCATCAGCCCAGAGCCTGACGCGGGGCTCGAACTCACGGACCGCGAGATCGTGACCTGGCTGAAGTCGGACGCTTAACCGACTGCGCCACCCAGGCGCCCCAAGGCATTCTTCATATATTCCAGATTTAATTCCTTAATCTCCTATACGCTAGCTATAGCTTGTCTTCTTCTTTTGTTCGTAGTATCTCAAATGTACTTTTAATTTAAAAATTTAAAAATTCCAATATGATTAAAAATTTCAGTGTTTTTCTTTATAGTTTGTATATTTTATGTCTTTTATTAAATCCTTTTCTTTTCATTTATATTTTTCAAATTATAGAAGTTTTCTTCTCATATGTTAGACTTTAATTCCATAAACAATTTAATGTGTCGTGTGTAAGCTTAGAACCTAAATATAGCTATTTTTCATCTGGATAACTGGCTGTCCCAGCATCATTTATTGAGCAGGCCATATTTTCTCCCTGATTTATAGTGCCACATCAGGCATTTATCAAGTTGCCATACATATGTGCATTTTCTTCTTGGCTTCTTTTTTGTTTCAATAGTCTGTCTATTCCTGTGCCAACTCCACATTGTTTTACATACTATAGCTTTTTAGTAAGTCTTGGTATCTGATAATATGCATTTTTCTTTGTTCTTCAAAACTGTCTGAGCTATTATTGGACAAGTTCTGTGAAAAAAGTCTTTTGGGGATTTTAATGGGGAATTACATTGAATTTTATATTAATTTGGAGAGAATTGATATTTTATGATACTGACTTTTCATTCACAATGAACATAATATTTACTTCTATTTACTTACTGCCTTGTACCAAACTAAGATTTTAATTTTCTCTTTGAAAGCTCTTATAGATCTCATTTGAGGTTAGTCCTAGATACCTTGTAGCTTTTTATTTGTGACTTGTGCGTGTGGGCAAATGTTTCAAGCCTACAGGTACCTTATAGTTTTTGATGCTATTGTAAATGGCATCCTTTAAAAGTTACATTATAATAGCTTGCAGGTTCTCATGGATTTTCTATGTGAATAATAATGTCATCTGCAAATAGACACACTCTGATTTCTTCCTTTCTAATCCTTATATATGCCATTTTTCTTATACCTGCAGTGCAATTCAAGGGGTGAGGTAGGCATCTTTGGCTTGATTTTAAAGAGAGTACTACTGAGGTTACACTATTAACATCGTGTTTTCCTGCAGGGTCTTTGTAGACACCTTTTACCTGATGAATGAAGATCTATTTTATTCCTAGTTTGTGTAATATTTTCATCATAGGTAGGTGTGAATTTTAACCCATGTTTTTTATATATCTATTGAGATGGTCATATGGTTTTTCATCTTTATTTGAATTCAACTAATTCATTTTCTAAGTTTTTTTTACCCTTGCATTTCTGGAATAATCCATGGTCATAAAGTTTCCTTTTTGCCTTTTTTTTTTTTTGAAGATTTTATTTTTTTATTTTTTTTTAAGTAGGCTTTGTGCCCAGTGCAAAGCACAGTGTGGGACTTGAACTCATGATCCTGGGATCGAGACCTGAGCTGAGATCAAGAATCAGATGCTCTACCTACTGAGCCAGCCAGGCACCCCTTGAAATATTCTTAATACAGTGATATATTTAGCTTCCTAATATTTTAATTGATTTTATAGCTATTTTCATAAGTGAGTTGGTCTATAATTTTCTTGTATTTTTTTTTAAGTTTTTAAATGCTAATTTATTTTTGAGAGAGAGAGACAGACAGAGAGCGGGCAGGGGAGGGCAGAGAGAGAAGACGACACAGAATCCAAAGCAAGTTCCAGGCTCTGAGCTGTCAGCACAGATCCCGACGTGGGGCTCGAACTCACGAACCACAAGATCATGACCTGAGCTGAAGTCAGTCACTTAACTGACTGAGCCACCCAGGTGCCCCGAGATTTTTTTTTTTTTTAAGTTAACTCTACCTTCAAGGTGGGGCTCGAACTCACCACTCCAAAAGACACATGCTCTACTGACTAAGCCAGCCAGGCTCCCTGACTGAGAGATTTTTTTTTTTTTTTTAATGCACATACAAACATTTATCTTTGAGCCCTTGCCAAATACATATATAAATAATTTCCTTTTCCTTCCTCCCTTCCTCCCTCCTTTCCTTCCTTTGTTTTTTTTCTATTTGTTTACCTATCTTTTTACTGAGGTATTTTTGACATATAACATTATATTAGTTTCAGGTGCACAATATGTTTCAATATTTGTATATATTGTGAAATGATCACCACAATGAGTCTAGTTAACCTCTGTCAATGTATAGTTAAAATTGTTTTCCCTTGTGATGAGAACTTGTAGAATCTACACTCTTGGCAACTTCCAAATATGTAATATATTATTAACTATAATCACCATGCTGTAGATCCTCATTACTTAATTATTTTATAACTGCAAGTTTGTATTTTTTGGCCCCCTTCCCCCATTTTGCCTATCCCCCTCTTGTTCTTTTTTTTATAGTTGCTATCATTCTTTTAAATTAAAAACAATTTTTTTTAATGTTTATTTATTTTTGAGACAGAGACAAAGCGTGAGCAGGGGAGGGCCAGAGAGAGAGGGAGACACAGAACCAAAGCAGGCTCCGGGCTCTGAGCTGTCAGCACAGAGCCCGACGCGGGGCTTGAACTCATGAACCATGAGATCATGACCTGAGCCAAAGTCAGATGCTTAACTGACTGAGCCACCCAGGCACCCTGCTATTATTCTTTTATACACTATACTATCATTTGGCTAAATAATACCTTGTTGATGGACATTTAGGTTGTTTTAACTCTTATTAACACAAAAGTACTGCAGTGAATAATGTAGGTTATTCACAGAGAATATGTAGGTTAAATTCCTAGAAGTGGATTGGTGGAATTCTTATATGTACTGCCTAGTTACCCTGCTTAGGTAAATTACTCTCCCTCCAGCAATGTATGAGAATGCCTGTTCCCCTGCAGCCATGCCAACCCAATGTATTTTTAAACTTTCAGATTTGGGCCAATCATCAGACAGGCCTCAGATAAACAGTGATTTCTTAGTATGGTTTTAACTTGCATTTATCTTGGGAAAAGGTATGTAATCTTAATCATATTTAAGAGGCATTTCTCTCTTTCAGCCTTTACTCTTTTCTTTCAACCATCCAAATTCTTTGCTTATTTCCCTAATCAGTTGTTGATCTTTTTCTTCTAAACTGATAAGAACTCTTTGTATAAGAGAGAGATTATCCCTTTGTCCATAATAGGAACCGTGGGATGCTTCACGGACTCTCCTTTCCTACTCACACATGGGTAAAGCTGTCCATTTAACTCCATGTGGGTTGCATCCCTCAAGTTTTGATATGCAGCATTTCCATTGTCATTGTTATTTGTGCTCTGCTTGAAAACTTATTTTAGATTTACGCTTATTATATTTCTAAACAAATGTCTTTTATTTTTGTTTTTATTTTTTTAAGTTTATTTATTTAGAGAGTGAGTGGGGGAGGGGCAGCGCGCGCGCGCGCGCGCGCGCGCGCGAGAGAGAGAGAGAGAGAGAGAGAGAGAGAAAATCCCAAGCAGGCTCCGCGCTGTCAGCTCAACGCGGAGCCCGAGATGTGTGGTTCAATCCCAAACCGTGAGATCATGACCTGAACCATAATCAAGAGTCAGTTGCTCTGGGCGCCTGGGTGGCTCAGTCGATTGAGCGTGGGATTTCAGCTCAGGTCACGATCCTACCGGTTCGTGAGTTCGAGCCCCCGCATCTGGATCTGTGCTGACAGCTCAGAGCCTGGAGCCTGCTTCCGATTCTGTATCTCCCTCTCTGTCCCTCTCCCCCTCACACTCTGTCTCTTTCTCTCAAAAAATAAATAAACGTTGAGAAAAAAAAAAAAAAAAAAAAAAGTCAGTTGCTCAACATACCGAGCCATGCAGGTGCCCCTATTTTTGTTTTTATATATGGCTATTGATTTCTAATTTTAGGCCATCGTGTCAGCGATTTGTTGTATCAAGACTTTCTCTGTGGCGAACTTTAAAAAATGGTGTGGGTGCGCTTGATAGCATGTGTTTTCTCGATTTAGTTCAAGACTCTAACTGTATTGGTCAAGTTACCTACTAATGCTTTTTGGCCAGGTGGCCAGTTATTATTGAAAGGGGTGCATTAAAATTTTCTCTGTAATGGTGGATTTGGCAATTTGTTAATTTTCCCTTCATCTATTTTGAGGCTGTGTCAGAGAAATGTAAATTTAGAGTTGTGATATCTTCATGGTAAATTATTCCTCTTATATTCTCTTGTACCTTAATGTTGTGGCCCTTTTTTTTCTAATCACATAAAAAAATATTGTGAAATATGCCACAATACATAAAATGGTATAAAACACGCATGTATTGTGTAAGGAATAATATAATAAAGGAAATACCTATCTAATCGCCTTGGGTTATGGAAGGATACAGATAGTACCTTAAAAACGCCTCCGTGCCCCCACACGGTGCATCCCTCTCTCTCCCTTCACCACAGAGCTAACAGCCATCCTAACCTGATAAGGAGAATTCCTTTGCTTTTCTCTAGGTTTTGCCATCTGTGCAGGCACCTCATTTAATTTAGGCTTTTTTTTTTTTTTCTGAACTTTATACAAATGGTGTCATATTGTATGAAAGCATGCAGAGTGCATACAAGGAAATCTGGGATCTGTTTCTTTTGCCTAGTACTGCGTGTGTGAGATTCATCTCTGTCCATGGCGGTACCTCTAGGGCACTTCCATGCCTGTCTAGTATTCCTTCGTATATTTCATTATCCCCTGTTCATCCACCTTACTTTTCGTGGACATTTGGGTTGTTTCCAGTTTTCTGCTATTCCCAGAAACTGCTGCTATATGCAAAATTCTTTTAAGTACCTCCTGATACAATGTACGAGAATTTCTTGATGGAGAAATTTGCCTGGGTGTACAATTGCTGGGTCGTAGGATATGGTAGTAAGCTCCTGTTCTACCTTATTTGGCACTGCAGAATATTTTCCAAAGTTTTTGTTCCCATTCATATCCTTATTGTAAAAATATTCCCAACATTCCATATCCTGGCCAATATATGTTACCAGACTTTCAAATTTTTATTGACTTACTGGATGTATGACGGTATCTCATTATGAATTTAATTTGCATTTCACTGATTCCTAAGAACTGATCATTTTTTCCAAGTATTTATTTACTAATATGAAACTGATTTAAACTAATATACTTAATTGATATCCTAATATTAAGCCAAACTTTCATTTGAAATTAAACCATTTATTGATTTTCTAATGTTAAACCAATTTTGCATTCCTGAAATGAATGACTTTGGTCATATGTATTATTCTTGACTATCCTTTTTAGGTCTTGCTGGATTCAGTTTGCTGGTTTTTAAAGGACTTATATATATCTCTCTTGAGAAATATTGACCTGTAGTTTTTCCTTCTAGTACTGTCATTATCATGGTTTGGTAACAAGGTTATGCTCCCCTCAAAAAATGAGTTCAAAATGTTCTCACTTTTTCTATACACTGAAGAATGTTTAAGATTACAATTTTTTACTCCTTGAGTGTTTGCAAGAATTCACCTGTAAAATCATGTTTGTCTATGTTTTTGTTGTGGGAAGAGTTTCAACTTGATTTTCTTTGGTAGTTTTTGGAATATTCAAAGTTTTCTATTGCTAGTTGGGTCAGTTTTAGTAAGTTGTATTTTTTAGGAATTTGTCTGTTTCATCTGATTTTTCAGATTTATTGTCATGAAGTTGTTCACGATACCCTTCTATTATTTTTTAATCTCTGTAGCATCTGTGAATAGGTTTTTCTGTTCGTTCCTGAGGGGATTTTGGCCTCTTTTGTTATTGGTCAGTCTCACCAGGGTTTGGTCAGTTGTAATCCTCTTTTCAGAGAACCAACTATTTTGGCTCTTTTGAATTTCTGTATTGTATTTGTTTTCTATTTTATTAATTTCACTCTTTATTTTCCTTCCTTATGCTTTTTAAAAAATTTTTAATTTTTAAAATTTTTATTTATTTATGAGTGCGTGAGCATGAGCGGGGGAGGGGCAGTGAGCGAGGGAGACACAGAATCCCAAGCAGGCTCCACGCTGTCAGTGCAGAGCCCAGCGTGGGGCTCAAACTGACAAACCATGAGATCATGACCTGAGCTGAAATCAAGAGTTGGATGCTTAACTGACTGAGCCACTCAGGCACCCCTCTTTTGTTTTTTAATGTTTATTTTCAGGAGAGAGAGAGAGGGAGAGAATTAGTGGGGGAAGGGCAGAGTGGGAGAGGGGCAGAGAGAGAGGGGAACAGAGGATTCAAAGCAGGCAGAGAGCCTGGGGAGGGGCTCAAACTCATGAACCGTGAGATCATGACCTGTGCTGAAGTCGGAAGCTTAACCGACTGAGCCATTCAGGCGCCCCCTTCCTTCTGCTTTCTTGAGTTTATTTTACCGTTCTATTTTCAACTTCTTGAAATGAATGCTTAATTCCTTCATTTTCAGCTCTTCCTTTTTTTTTTTTTTAATAAATGTTTCTTATAAATTTCCCTCCAAGTACTGCTTTAGGTATTTCTCACAACAACTTTTTGTGGCCATTATAAATTTCTTCATCTAAATTTCAAATGGATCATGCTTTCTCATGATTCACAACCCAGAAGATATAGAAAGGTGCACAATGAAAATTCTCGCTCCCCAACTGCTCTCCCACCTGCTCAGTTCCCCTTGTGGCTTCCCACCCGTACAGGTCACCTTGTTCTGAGTGCTTCATGTGTGTTTCCAGCCTTTCTCCGGGGTTCACAAGCGGTTAGGACTAGAGAAGCTTATTGCTTTTTCTCTCTTTTTTACACACAATATTTAGTATATTAAACACACATCCTACACCTTGTTTTTCTATATCTTGACAATAATTCTTAAAGATCTTTCAATGGCCATCCATCTAGAGCTTTATTCTTTGTTTTTACATCTGCGCAATATTCCATTGTATGAATGTTGCATCATTTTGTCATCATAAATGGACTGAGTAAAGAGTTTCCCTCCATATTTTTTGTGACTACAAAAGCTTATTACGTTATATGTAGTTCATGTGTAAATATATCTTAAAAGTATAATTGCTGGGTACAGGTTATATATATTTAAGATTCTCTTTGCAAAACTTTTGTTGCGGAAGGCTAAAAACACAGAACATCAGAGATAATTGTACAATGACCCCCTGGGATCATCTAGTTTCAACAAATATGGCCAGTCTCACTTCATCTATTTTCCTGCCCACCTCCCTCTACTAGTACCTCTGTTCCCAAACTACTTGGAAATAAATTGTAGATATCATTTCACCAATAAATATTTCTGTAGGTGTCCCTAAAAGGTTAAACTCTTTGAAAAACATAACTCCATACCCTATCACACTAAAGAATTACCAGTAATTCCTTATTATTATGAAATATTCAGTATCTTCAAGTTTCTCTGGTTATCTTCTATATCTCATAATTACATAGATTATTTGATGGTTGTACTATGTGAGTCCTTTAAGTTTGTTGAGACTTGTTGAATGTTCCAGCGTATGTCTGTTTCTATGAATGTTTCTTTGTGCCTGAAAACGTGTACCTATTATTAGCTACAGTGTTTTCTGTATGTCTGTCTTTCAGTTCATGATTGTTAACCATGCTGTTCAATCTTTTGTATCCTTACTGATTTGTCTTCTGATGTAATTATGCACTTGTAGACTGATCTGTTATTCCTTGCTCTGCTTTCAGTGTATTCATTATTATTCTATCACTTGTTGCATTATGTACCTTGGGGGTATGTATTAATTTATTCAACAAATGTTTATTGAGGGCTTCTACATGCCAGGCACTGGAGTAGTTGTTACAGGTATTTCAGTGAGCAAAACAGATAAAAATTCCTGCTTTAGTTGGGAGAGACAGATAATAAGAAAGATAAAGAACTACATACAATTTTTTTTTTTTTTTTAACTTTAGAGAGAGAGCATGAGTGGGAAAGAGTGTCAGAGGGAGAGAGAGAATCTTAAGCAGGCTCCACACTCAACACAGAGCCCAGGGTGAGGTTCGATCCTATGACCCCATGACCTGAGCGGAAATCAAAAGTCGGATGCTCAACCAACTGAGCCACCCAGGCGCCCCAAGAATGACATACAATTTAAATTATCTTCTTCATAAATTGAGCTTTTTTAAAATATGAAACATAATTTATTGTCAAATTGGTTTCCATACAACACCCAGTGTTCATCCCAAGAGGTGCCCTCCTCAATGCCCATCACCCACGTTCCCCACCCCCCACTCCCCATCAACCCTCAGTTTGTTCTCAGTATTTAAGAGTCTCTTATGGTTTGCCTCCCTCCCTTTCTGTATCTTTTTCTCCCCTTCCCCTCGCCCATGGTCTTCTGTTAAGTTTCTCAAGATCCACATATGAGTGAAAACATGGTATATCTGTCCTTCTCTGACTGACTTATTTCACTTAGCATAATACCCTCCAGTTCCATCCACATTGCTGCAAATGGCCAGATTTCATTCTTTCTCATTGCCATGTAGTACTCCATTGTGTATATAAACCACAATTTCTTTATCCATTCATCAGTTGATGGACATTTAGGCTCTTTCCATAATTTGGCTATTGTTGAGAGTGCTGCTCTAAACATTGGAGTACAAGTGCCCCTATGCATCAGCACTCCTGTATCCCTTGGGCAAATTCCTAGCAGTGCTATCACTGGGTCATAGGGTAGATCTATTTTTAATAAATTGAACTTTTAACATGATGAATTGACCTTTTTGGTCTTAAATTGTTTTACTTAACATCTTTTATGTGGTAATGTAACTGGAACAACTTTCATTGAGTTGTTTACTATATATATTCTTAAGTTGCTCCACACCTTGTGCAATGTGGGGCTGGAACTCATGATGCTGAGATCAAGAGTTGGACGCTTAACCGACCTGAGCCAGCCAGACTCCCCTGTATTTTTTTCATCCTTTTACTTTTATCCTTTCTATATTCTTATGTTTTAAATTTGTTTTATAAACAACATATAATTAGTTGTGTTTTTAGGAATTTTAACCATTTATTTCATGTACGTATATATATTTGGATTTATGTCTAACATTTAATTTTCTGCTTTATTTCGTTCCATCTGTTCTGCTTCTTTTTCTCTCCTTTCTTTTGCTTCATTTTGTCTTTTTAAAAATTTTTTTAAAATATTTGTTTATTTTTGATAGAGACAGAGTGCGAGTGGGGGAGGGGCAGAGAGAGGGCGACACAGAATCCGAAGCAGGCTCCAGACTCCGGGCTGTCAGCACAGAGCCCAACCCGAGGCTCAAACTCGCAAACCATGAAATCATAACCTGAGCCGAAGTCAGGCACTTAACCAACTGAACCACCCTGGCGCCCCTGTTTCATTTTGTCTGAAACATGCCGCCTTTTCTTTCATCTGAAGTTACGTACTTACTTTCTTTTATTTTTTTCAGTAACGGTTTATCGAGATCGAATTCACATCCCATGCAGTTGAGTGTGCAGTTCGGTGGTTTGTAGCGTACTCACGGAGGTGTGCCACCAGCACCACCGTTCCTTTTAGAACCTCTTCACCACCCTAAAATAAAGCCCCTATTCTTTGGCAGTTACTCTCCACTCCAGCGTTTCCTCAACCGCACCCTCCACTCTAGACAACGTCTCATCTCTCTGTCTCTACAGATTTGCCTGTTCTAGACATTTCCTGTGACTGGGATCCTCTAACGTGTGACCTTTGTGTCTGGCTTCTTTCACTCACCATGTTTTCTAGGACCATCCGTGTGTGGCATGTACCGGTACTTCCTTACATTTTATTCCCAAGTACTGTTGCACACGCTGTTCATCCATTCATCGCTTGATGGACGTTTGGGTTATTTTCACCTTTTAGCTATTACGAACAATGCTGCGTTTAACCTTTGGGATCAAGATTTTGTGTGGACGTAGGTTTCATTTCTCTTGGTATATACCAAGGAAGGAGTAGAATTGCTGGGTCATATGGTAATTCTCTGTTTAACTTTTGAAGGAACTGCCAGACTTTTCTCAAAGCAGTAGAACCATCGTATAGTCCCATTAGTAGTATTTGAGGGTTTCTCCACATCCTCATCGACATTTGTTTTTGTCTTTTAAACTATAGCCTTCCTAGTGAGTCTGAAGTGGCATTTCATTGTGGTTTTGATTTGCATTTCCCTGATGGCTAATGACGTGGCACATCTTTTCAAGTGCTTTATTGGCGATTTGTGTATCTTCTTTGGAGAAATGTCTATTCAGATACTTTGCCTATTTTTTAATTGCATTATTTGTCTTTTAATTATTGAGTTACAAGATTTCTTTATATATCCAGGATACAAATCTATTGTCAAGGGGCTCCTGGGTGGCTCAGTCGGCTAAGCATCCAACTTTGGCTCAGGTCATGATCTCATGGTTCCTGAGCTCAAGTCCCTCTTTGGGCTCTGCGCTGACAGTGCGGAGCCTGTGTGGGATTCTCTCTCTCTCCCTCTCTCTCTGTCCCTCGTGGGTTTCTCTGTCTCCCTCTCTCTGCTCCTCACTTACTTGTGCCCTCTCTCTCTCCCAAAACAGACAAACAAAAACCACAAATCCTTTATCAGATACATGATTTGAAAATGTTTTCTCCCATTCTCAGGTTGTCATTTCACATTCTTGACGGTGTCCTTTGTAGCACAAAAGCTTTTAATTTTGATGAATTCCAGTTTATCTGTTTTTTGTTACTTGTGCCTTTGATGTCATATCAAATAAACCATTAGCTCATCTAAGGCCATGAAGACTTATAACTGTATTTTCTCCTAAAACTTTCATAGTTTTACATTTAGGTATTTGATCCATTTTGAGTTATCATTTTTTGTATATAGTATGAGATAGGGCTTCAACTTCATTTCCAGTTGACCCAGCACCATTCGTTGAAAAGATGATTCCCATCAATGAATTACCTTGGTAACCTTTCAAAAAATCAATGATGATAAAAGTGAAGGTTAATTTCTGGACTCTAAATTAAAAAAAAAATTTTTTTTAATGTCTATTTATTTTTGAGAGAGAGAGAGAGAGAGGGAGAGAGACAGTGTTTCAGTGGGGAAAGGGCAGAGAGAGAGGGAGACACAGAATCCGAAGCAGGCTCCAGGCTCTGAGCTGTCAGCACAAAGCCCGATGTGGGGCTCGAAGTCACAAACTGGGAGATTATGACCTGAGCTGAAGTTGGGCACTTAACTGACTAAGCCACCAGGCGCCCCTGGACTCTAAATTCTATCTCACTGCGCTATGTATCTATCTTTGTGTCAGTATCACACTGTCATCATTGTTGTTTTGTAGTACGTTTTAAAATCAGTGTGAGTTCTCCAACTTTGTTCTTTTTCAAGATTATTTTTGCTATTTGGAGTCCCTTGAATTTTCATATGAATTTTAGGATCAGTTAATTTCTGCAAAGAAGCCAGCTGGAATTTTGATGGGGACTGCATTGAATGTGAAGATCAATTTGGGGAGGATTGCCATCTTAATGTTAACATTCAATATTAAGTTTTTTAATCTATGAGCTTGTATAGCTTTCCATTTTATTTCAGTCTTTAACTTTTAACTTCTTTAAGAAATGTGTTATAGCTGGGGTGCTTGGGTGACTCAGTCAGTTAAGGTTCTGACTCTTGATTTTGGCTCAGGTCATGATCTCACAGAGCCACACCGGGCTCCATGCTGACAGTGCAGAGCCTGCTTGGGATTCTCTCTCTCTCTCTCTCTCTCTCTCTCTCTCTCCCAACTCTCTGCCCCTCCCCTGCTTCCCTGCTTGTGTTTGCATGCACTCACTCTCCCTCTCTCTCAAAATAGATAAACTTAACAAAATACATTAAAAAAATGTTTTAGTTTTCAGAGTACAAGTTTTGCACTTCTTTTGCTACATTTCTTTCTTTATTTCTTTTTTAAATAATTTTTTAATGAAATTTTTAAATGTTTTTATTTATTTTTGAGAGAGAGAGAGACACAGAGTGCAAGCGGGGGAGGGGCAGAGAGAGAGGGAGACATGGAATCCGAAGCAGGCTGCAGGCTCCAAGCTGTCAGTGCAGAGCCCGACATGGGGCTTGAACTCATGAACCGTGAGATCATGACCTGAGCCAAAGTCAGACGCTTAACCAACTGAGCCACCCAGGTGCCCCATTTATTTCTTTCTTTAAAAGTTTTTTTATTTTTGAGAGAGAGAGAGAGTGGGGTAGGGGCAGAGAGAGAGAATCCCAAGCAGCCTGCACGCTCTCAGCTCAGTCTCACGAACCCCATGATATCGTGACCTTAGCCAAAATCAAGAATTGGACGCTTGGGGCACCTGCGTGGCTCATTTGGTTAAGCATCCGACTCTTGATTTCAGTTCAGGTCATGGTCTCACGGTTGGTGGGATCAAGCCGCACGTGGGGCTCTGCGCTGACAGTGTGGAACCTGCCTGGGATTGAGAGTCGGATACTTAACCGATGGAGCCACCCAGGTGCCCTGCTGCTACATTTATTCCTAATTATTGTTTTGACGCTATTGCAAATGGGATTATTTTCTTTTTGTTACTTTATTCATTTTTGAATTGTTCATTGCAGTATATAGAAATACAGTTGATTCCTATATCCTGCAACCTTATGGAGCTTATAAGTTAGTTCTAGTAGTTTAGTAGATTCTTTAGGATTTTCTGTCTCTAAGACCATCTGTAAATAGAGATAGTCTTACGTTTTTCTTTCCAACATACATGCCTTTTATTTCATTTTCTTGCCTTATTTCCCTGGTCAAAACTTCCAACCCAGTGTTGATTGAAAGTGGCACAAGCAAACAACCTTGTCTTATTCCTGGTCTTAGGGAGAATCCGTTCAGCTTTTTACCATTAAGTGTAATGTTAGGTGTGGATTTTTAATAGATGCCTTTTATCAGGTTGATGATATTCTCTTCTATTTCAAGTTTGTTGAATGTTTTAATCATGAAGAGGAGTCACATTTTGGTCAAATGCTTTTTCTGTATCCATTGAGATGATCGTGTGCTTTTTGTCCCTTATTCTGTTAGTGGGATATATTAATTACATTAATTGATTTTTGTGTGTGTTAGCCCAACCTTGCACTCCTGGGATAAATCCACTTGGTCGGTGTATAACCCTTTTTTTAAAAGTTTTTTTTTTTTTTTTTAATGTTTATTTATTTCTGAGACAGAGAGAGACAGAGCATGGGTGGGGGAGGGGCAGAGAGAGAGGGAGACACAGAATCAGAAGCAGGCTCCAGGCTCTGAGCTGTCAGCACAGAGCCTGACACGAGGCTCAAACTCACAAACCGTGAGATCATGACCTGAGCCAAAGTCGGTCGCTCAACCGACTGAGCCACCCAGGCGCCCCTATAACCCTTTTTATATGTTGCTAAATTTGGCTAACTAGTATTTTGTTGAGGACTTGGGGTCTATATTCATGAGATATTAGCTTATAGTTTCCTTTCCTTGTGATATATTTGTCTAGATTTGGTATCAGGGTAATAACACTGGCTTTGTAGTATGCATTGAGGAATATTCCCTCCTTTTCTTTTCTTTTTTTTTTTTTTCCTGGAAAATTTTGAACAAGATTGGTATTTATTGTTTTTTAAATATTTGGTAGAACTCACCAGTAGACCCATCTGGCCCAGGCTTTTCTATGTGAGTAATTTCTAGATTACTAATTCAGTCTCTTGTTATAAGTCTATTCATAATGTCTATTCCTTCTTGAGCCAGTTTTGGCAGTGGTGACTTTCTAGAAATTTGTCCATTTCATCTAAGTTATCTGATTTGCCACCATGTAGGTGTTCATAGTATTTCTTTATAATTCTTTTTTATTTCTGTAAGGTTAATAGTAACGTCCCCTCTTTCATTCCTGATGATACTAATTTGAGTCTTCTTTTCTTGGTAAGTCTAGAGGAAGTTTTGTCCCTTATTGATCTTTTCAAAACAGCTTTTAGTTTCATTGATTTTTCCTTATTGTTTTTCTATTCTCTATTTCACTTACTTTTGTTCTAATCTGTATTAACTTGCCTCTGCTTGCTTTGGGTTTAGTTTGCTTTTTTTTTTTGCGCCATTCACAGTGGAGAGAAATGTAAACAACCCTAAGGATGCAGTGGTAAATCACAAGGGCGTAAAATAAACTGTAGTAAACATTGTACACTGTAGCAATTTTGTAGCCACCTCCTGTTGCTATTGTGATGAGCTCAAGTGTTGTATCTGCTTAAAAGTCCATGATGTGAATCTTCTCTAGTCTCTGCGGAATCTTCTCTCCTCTCTGCGTGAGCAATTTGTCTCCGATAAATTGCATATCACAGTAAAAAGTGATCTCTTGTGGCTCTCACTATTAGTGGTTAAATTTTTGGGGAGTCAGAAGTCATATGCAGATTTTTGACTGCATGAAGGTCAGTGTCCCTAACCCCTGCATTGTTCAAGGGTCAAATGTGTGTGTATATATACACATATACACACACACATATACACATATATGCCAATATATATATATATATATATATATATATATATA
>NC_064809.1:81640290-81661414 GCF_023721935.1 Panthera uncia
GTGCTCATGTCCTTGACCAACCCGTTGATGCTGGCTGAGGGGCCAAAAGCAGAGATGGCTCTTGGGGGCCTTTTACCAGGGACTTTGACTGTCGTTCGTAGCAAGTCCATCTCCTTGCCATGGGTACTGTGGATGTAATCCTGGAGGGGGACAGGGGTTGAGAGTACGGAAAGGCTGAGGTCCTTGGTGCTGCTGGGAAGTGGCCAAGAGTATGGGCTGGAGAGGTCCTAGAGAGGGGACACCGTGTTGGGGGCTGCCTGTGTTGGGACGAGCTTCTAGGGGATGGGCCCAACAGATCTGGCCTGCGACTATCTCCTCCAGAAAGTATTCCCTGGATGGCAGACCCGGTGGAGGTCCTTCCTCCATGCTCTCCCACTAGACTGCAAGTTCCTGGGGAGATGTCTTTACTTTCCCATCTCCAGCATGGGTGCACGGTGGATGCCTCACACATGGCTGCTGAACTTAAGAGAACAGGACCAGGGCTTGCCCAGAAATGACATTTACATGTGTGAGAGCGCAGACCAGTAGAGGCGGAAGGGTGTCCAAGGCCAGCCAGTGTGGTCCAGCCAATCTTTGCCACTCACATTAATGCTGGGGTGGTAGAGTAGGAAGCCGTTACTGGACAGGGTCACGTATTTCTTCTTCCATTCTTTGTTCAAGGAGTTGCCACTTCGCTTCAGTAGGAAGCTCTGGAGTATGGAAAGAGACATGTGGGAGGAAAGCCAGTCAAGACCAGCTACCTGCCCCAGCCTGCCCCCAGCCCCTGGACCACCCACCTGTTTGATGGGGATGGCTCTCCCACTCCCTGTTGTCTCTCCCCGACTGTCCAAACTGCGCTTCTCAGAGTCACTGCCCCGACGATTCTGGAATGGTTATTGGCATCAGTTAGAGAACGGATAGAGGGATCCACTGATGGAAGGATGGGGAAGACGATGAAAATGGGCCCGACAGAGGAGTCTAGGGACCAGGGAAGATGGGCAGGGAACAGGGAACAGGAGGATGGGGGAGTCATCGTGTCCAATACCGCAAAAAGGCTGGTCCTGCGCTTGGCTGCCCGGTGCAGGGACCCTGGAGTGCTCAATCCGGCCACTGCAGCTGCCTCAGCTCGGAGCTCCCGGTGACCAACATTGGGTGAGGATGGGAGGGAGGAAGAGTAGTCGCTAGTGTGGCCCCCATTGCTAGCCTGGGGGTCGATGAAGGAGTCAGCAGAACAGTTGAGATGCTCCCGCCCCACCAAGCTAGAGTTACATCTAGTTATGAGGGATTTGAGACACTCCTTGATCTCATCACTGTTTACTTGTATTATTATTAATAATAAAACTCCTCACTGTCATAGTGCCTTAGGTTTTGCAAGTATCATGCCGTATGATCTTCCTGAAACCTTGGGAGGTATGGGTGCTCGAGGACATTACAGCATTTCAAACCTGGTTGATTTCCAGCCCAGTGCCCTTTTTAAAAAATGGTGTCACTGCCATATCCATTTGTCCCCCTCCCCCACCTCCTTAGGTCCTCTGTACCTGTTCTTGGATCACCAGCCCCTCCTCTGCATCTTACCAGCTGTGGACCCTGAAACCCCAACTCACCTGTCCAGCTACAGGAGTGGAAGCAGCTGAGTGGCTTGGGGAGCTGGGCAGGGACTTACAGGCAGCCAGAAGCTGTTGCTGTTTTCGTAAGGTCACCACCTTCTGGGCCACTGAAGGAAGGGAGAGAGGAAGGATGCACGAACGGGGCAGATACCCAAGACCCCCTGCCTCTGTTGCCCAGTTTTGAGAACTCCCCAGGAGATAACACCGGCGCCAACTTTACCATGGCCTTCATGCCACCTGTAGCCTGAGCAGCTCATTCAGCCCAGAAAGACCATGTGGGTATTAAGCACACCTTCTCTGACCTCTCTGATCCCTCCTCCCTCCCATGCAGGCTAATTTCCCGTCACTCACTGGGAGCGGCCTCGATGCCCAAAGAATACCCCAGGCCCTCAGCTCCTGGCTTCCCACGTGTCCAGGGAGTCACCGTGCTCACCCTCCTGGAAGACCCGGTCCACATTGAGCCCGTAGGTGGCGCACGTCTCATAGTAGCTGCAGCGTTTCATGTCCGCGCACAGAGCCCTGGCCCGGGCATCGCCCACCACTCGAGGGGAGGAAGCACTAATCCTGTCTGAGGGGACAGGAAAGGGGCAGGATCGGACGAGGGAGCCTTCCCGCCACTTTTCCTACTTTCTTTTCCCTTTGGCTCCAGTCCCAGGCTGGGCCCACTAAGGACAGGTTATGAGAGAATATTCCCTCCTCTTCGAATGCGGGGCCTGGCTCACAAGCCCAGCTGCGGTATGAGAAGGCTGGGTGAGCTCTGTGCACGTGTCTTCAAAGAATACTCGAGAGGTGAGCAGAGTTTCCTGACAAGGTCTGAAGTGGCTGAGACTCACAAGTGACCATCGCCCTGCCCTGCAAACCCAGTGAGCCCTGACCTGAGTGGGAGGTCATCTGGTGTGTGAACTAGGAAAAGGCTGAATGTCCACGGGCAACAGGTAGACTGTTCCCTCAGCAGCAAGGAACCAGGAGGCAAGCGGCAGGTGGAAACAGGCCCCTGCAGCATAGGCCTCCAGACAGAAAGTCCTGCCAGCTCAATACCGGTGGGTACGGGGCCATGGTGGCATCTGAGCGCCTCTGAATCACTTCTGTGAGAATTTTACAATTCTATAAAAATTCTCTGCCCCCTTTATTTTCGCCATCATTTCATTCGTGCTTTCTCTTTGTTAGATACGTTCCTCTGAAAGGTGTCCGCCTGACCCAGCTGAAGCAAGGGAAAGGTGGAAGGCTCCTGTCCACACCGGAGCCTGAGATTTTCTGTTTCCCAGGGTGGTGACAGGAAATGACAGTGTGAGAACACAAGGTGAGTGACATCTCAGAGGAATGGAGATTGCTGTGATAGCTGTCCCTTCCTTCCTGAAGAGTCCTCTTTTCTCTGCTCAGACCCAGGGATGTTTTTGTTTTTGTTTTTGTTTGTTTGCTTTGGTTTTTTGGTTTAATGGCTCCCTTATTTGGAGACCAGCCTCCTTCCAGGGGGTTACTGCAGTCCCAGGGGCCATTTCCACACCTCACCATGCTCTCACCTATGTTGGGCAGCACCTCAGCAGCCGTCTCAAGGACTCCCCTGAAAGCCGTGCTTCCCCAGACCCTCCTTACCTTGTGTCCCCACCAGTGCCAGTGCCAGGCCTCCTCGTCCTTCCCCCCGAAGGGAGCTCAGCTGCCCATGGAGACGGCTCACGGCCTGGAAGCTGTTTTCATCCTCCAGGCTGAAGACCAAAATGACAGCATCTGCCCAGCCTGAGAACTTGCGGGGCGTGAGGGAGCAAAGGGAGGGTCAGACAAGTCCACTCCTCTGGACATGATGCCCAGGGAGGTCTGGGGAACTAGAGCTTTCTCTCTCTGCCCCTGCCGACCCCAGTCAGCCTGTCTACCCCAACACCTTAGCTCTCACCTTGGCATCAGGTGCCCCGGCTTCCTCTCGGATCAACACCAGATGAGTCTGTCCATCCACCAACATCTCTTTCTTGTGTTGTTCACCTGTCCAGGAGGGTTGGAAGTGGTAGTAGGTCAGGGGTCACAGGTCACGAAGCTTCCCCATGCTTCTTGTACTTTAGCTATTATGGCTGCATCCTTTCCTCCAGAGGTCTCCAAAGCTGCCTAGTCATTGATCCTGGATTCCTGACCCAAAGCCTTAGCTTCCTATGGCTCCTGAGAACTCACTTTCTGTCTTCTCCAGCACCTGGTATGAGCCAGTCAAGAATCGGTGGATGAGCGATGACTTCCCACTCCTGGCGTCGCCCAGCACGCCCTGAGAACAAGATTGTGGAGTAGAGATGGTGAGGATTAAAAGGAGGCCAAATGCTTGGGCCTGAACGCTCCAGAGAACTCAAAGACTGGCAGTGTTAAATCATCCAAGCAGGAGCCAGCAGGGACCAGATGATGGTGGGTCAGGTGAGGGCGTTCGGGAAGATCAGATGAGCATGGTAAGAAAGGATCCCAAGCTCAAAGTGGACCACAGGCTGACGATTTTCAGCAACCCAGTACTGTTGTGTATGTGTGTGTGTGTGGGGGGGGGGGGTGGTCACGTCACAGCCCTAGACACTGGTTGGAAAGTTTTACCCAATTCTGTGCAACAGAACATGAAAAGCTAAAGGGGAGATGCCAGAAATGAGGAGAAGCCTGGAGGAGGACCGTGGACAAACAAGAAAAAAGAGACTAGAGAAGAAAAAGTTGTAAGGATAGATCAAGCCCCAGGAAAGTGCTACGAAGGCAGGATCTCAGGAGAACTGGAAAACTATTCCCCATTCCCACAGAGACAGGGAAGGGAAGAGATGAAGGGGAGAGACTTGAGTGAGGTGGGTGGGATGTTGGCCCTCAGACAGACTAAGGGACTAGGTTACCTACCAGGCGCAGTTCAGGAATGGAGCGGCTCAAAGTCCATTCCTGGCTATTGACCACAGCTTCTGTAATAGGAAAGGAGCCATAAGAGAGGATGTTGCAGGCCCAGGAGCATCCCCACCCGTCAGCCACCCCTCCTCCTTTTTCAGCTTCCCTTAACCCCCAGGACTCTGGCTGGGCCGGAGAACTATGTAGAAAGGCTAGGTTTAAGAGTGGTCCCCAGTCCTCCCATCCTAGCCGCTGCTCTCCCCACAGCTGTTGCTGCCGCTCAGTGGTTGCTTAGCAACGGAGCCAGCTAGACAAAAATACTTCAGTTGGCATCTCCCTTAAAGCACATCCCCAAACGTAAGTCCCTGCCCCAGATGGGGGACCAGGGTTCTGACAGTGGTGGGTTTTTCCCTGTGGAAGCACGGAAGAGGGTCTCCTCCCTGCCGGCCTGACTTGGATTCCCGGGCAGATCCTGGGAGGAGGGGCTGGGACATGGAAAGGAGTGGGTCTTCCTCAATCTCCACTTCACAAGAGAGAAACTGAGGGATGTCCCTCCCCCTTTTCAAGGTCAACAGCATGGTGGCCCAGACCGCTTCCTACAGCCCGAGCAGTGGAGCTTGGATTTGTCTATGCTTCCCTCTCCCACACCTTCCCCACAAGCACCATCTGAAAGAAGTGTGGGGAAGGGCTCAGTTTCCTGGCCGGGAGAAGCCACAGGCCTGGGGGCGGGGGTACGATGCTCCTTCCGCCCGCCGGTCCAGCCCCCGCGCCTGACACTGGCCGGACGTTCCCGGGGCGCCGCAGCTGCGGCGGGAACTCTGGGATCCGGAGCCATCTGCTCCCACCCGCTCCAGAGCCAAACCTCGGGGGCCGCCCCCGCTCCCGAACCCGCCTCCCCTCCGGGGAGTGTGAGCCGCACCAAGAGTCCCTAGCCTGTTTCTTCCAGAAAAAAATAAAAATAAAAATAAATAAATAAAGACACCCTTCCCCCGAAAAAAACCAGTACCTTCTCGGTACCCCCTCCCAAGTCTCTGGGGGGTAAAAATTGCCTTTGCTGCAGTTCCGTCCCCCTGAGTCACTCCAGGGCAGCCCCCTGGGGGTTTCAACGCCGCTCTGGGGACAGGGTGGGCTGTGGGAAGTGAGGCCTCCCATCCGCCCCCTCTCACTTCATGTTCAAGTATTCATCACGTTCCAGCCCCCACGCACTCCCGTACTGCCCAATCCACCTTCACTGCACGGAAAGAAACTAGAGTCCCTCCCTGCTGCCTCACTAGCCTGGTCTCAGCCCAGGGAAGACCTATCCCTGGCGAGCAGCTGCCTGCAAGGTCACTCTCCTGCCACCTGCCCCAAGCGCTCAAGAGAAACTGAGGCTGTTTTATTCCCTTCCCCTTCAATATCCCTCCGGGCAAGGCAAAGCTCTGTTCCCACGCTCCCAGAGTCCAGCTGAGACTGGAAGTGGGGTCTGAGCCTTCTCTGGGAGCGATTTCCTACAGTCACTCCGACCAAGGGCATTATTTTCCCAAAAAACTCTGAGGCGTTCTGAGTCCCTCTGAAATCAAGGCATCTCTCAGGTCGCACAAGGTAGCTACCCACCTCCTTTCAGAACCCCTTAGTCTTTGGAAGTGGAGTGAATTTGGTTCATCCCCCCACCCAAGAGAGAAGCTTCCTTAGTTCAATCTTGCACACCTCTCCTCCACCGCAAGCTGAGCATTCATTCCACATGCCCTCCCCTCCCTGTTCTCAGGCCCTGGTCCTACTCACTAGGGGAGGCGCGGAGCTCTGCGCCCAGCAGCTCCCTGGACCCGCTGCCAGAAGATAGGCCCGGGGGTCCGGGAGGGGGCCCGGAGCCAGGAGGCCCCCCTGTGCTCTTGGTGAAGATGCCGCTGATAAACTTGAGCATCTTGCGATCTCGAGTGGATGCTCGGCCCCCCTCCCGGCCCCGTTTCAGCCCTGGAGCTGGAGGCTCTAGAGTGATTGGAGGTGCAGGCCCAGTGGGCTGCGCGGAGGCGGCGGTGACAGCAGCGGCTGGAGCCGGGGTTGCTGGGAGGGTTAGCGGAGGAGGAGAACCAGCAGGCGGTCCCGGGTGCAAGTCACTGTTGTCCAAGGTCTTACTCTTGCCTTTCCGAGGGGACAGCTTCCCTCGGGCTCCGGACCCAGCCCCGACCCCACCAGAGGTCGTGGCTGCCGCTCCTCCTCCCCCGGCGGCGGCGGCGGCCGCGGCGTTGGTGGTAGCGGCGGCGGCAGAAGCTCCAGTCCCCGCGCTGCTCTTTGACCCCTTGACCCTGGGCTTGCCTTCGCTTTCGGGCCATGACAGGCGGCTACCCGCGCCCTTGCCCCCGCCGGCTTTGGCGCCACTCGTGGTCACGGTCTTGCAAGGCTTGGGAGCCGGCGGAGGAGGCGCCACCTTGAGCCTCCGACTGCCGGTGCCCGGGTGCGGGGAGGACGAGCCTGGGACGCCGCCGCCAGCCCGGCCTTCAGGTTCCGGCCCCCCCCCAGCTCGGGCTGCTGAGCAAGGGGCGCCGGGAGGTGGGGGCGCCCCCGGGCTTGGGGTCAGGGCTCAGCCCCCCGGAGAGCGGGGGCCCCGGAGGGGCGGCCCAAAGGGAGAGGCGGCGGCCGGGAGCGGGGGAGACGGGGCGGGCCGGACTGGCCGGAGCCGGGGACAGGGCGGGGGGCTCGGCGCCCCCGGCGCCCGCGCTGCTCGTGCTGATCCACAGCGCATCCTGCCGGTGGAAGAGACGCTCGTGCCGCTTCTTGCCCGGCTCCTCCGCGCCTCGGGGGCTGCCAGGATCCCCGGTCTCGGCACCTCTGGTCCCGGGGGCGCCGGCTGCGGCCGCAGACGGAGAAGGCGGCGGCGGAGGCACCGACTCGAGCTTGACCAGGGTCAGCGAGATGAGGTAGGTCGTTGTCCGGCGCTGAAGAGCGCCCGCGCCCCGGCTCATGGGGCCCCGAGACCCCCGAGCTGGGGAGGGGAGGGGACTCCCCCGGACTGCCTCAGGGGGGCCCGGCCATGGGGCCGCCCTGCTCGCTGCCCCCAGCCCCCGGACCCCGCTGAGCCCCCAGCCCGGCTCCGCTGTCGCCGCCGCCTCCGCCGCCTCCGCTTGCGCCCCCCTCCCATCACACGGGGCGCCCCCTCCCCATGCTCCCCGCCCTGCGCCCCCACCCCGTTGGAGCCCCGGGACCTTGGTGCTGCTCCAGGGAGGCGCGCCGGACCTTGCACCCCGGCCTGGGTGGGGGCGCCGAGATGGGCGGAGGAGGGCGGGGAGGACAGTAGTGGGGGCAAATAGGGGAGAGGGAGGAAAAGGGGGCAGAAAAGGGGGACCCGAGGCTGGGGAAGAAGAAGAGCCGCTGCGGGGGAGGCAGGGGCGGGGAATGGGGACTCAGGGGACAGGGGCCGGGGATGGGGGTCGGGGAGGGGGGTCTGTAGGAAGGTGGGAAGCTAATGAGCTGGTCGTGCGGGGGATTCGCAGGGGCGCGGGGAGGATGCTGGGGATGGAGATACAGGCGCCGGCGGGGGAGGAAGGAGGGAAGCCTTAGGGGGTGGGAACCCACGGGTCTGGGGTCTGGGAAGGAAGGGGCGTGAGATCCCGGCGAAGGGTCCGGGGGGCTCGCCGGGGCTCGGCTCGGTCCGGATGCGCGCTGTGTCCGGGCGCTCCCCTCACATTGAGGAGGAGGCGGCCCCCCGCCCCCCCCACCCTATCTCCCCCCCAACCTTCTCTCCACCAGCTCCGCTGTCTGAGAAGGCGGTACAAAATCCAGGACTGGATTTCCCTCCCAAATCCTGGGCTGGATTTCCTAGAACTTGGACTCACCTACTCCAACAATCTAGCCCCCTCCCCTAGCACACCACGGTTAGGGAGCGCGACTGTTGGGTGTGTCATTTAGGGACCAGGGTAAAAAATCAGTTCGTGGGTGGACAGTCCGAGGGGGAAACGGAGCGAATTTAGGGGGTCACTGCCAATTTGGGGGAAGTTGAAGTAGGGAAATGGGGAGGCCTGAAATCCCTTTCCCAGTACCCCTTGTCTCCCCCAGGTAATTGCACGCTGTTCCTTTCCCCATCACCCAGCCGCCTCGCCCACCCCCACCCTCCGCAGGGCGATGCATTGGTCGGGCCACGACTTGAGCCCAACTGTCCCAAAGTGAACTTGTAAAGTGTTCCCTGGGGATGGGGACAAACATGGAATTTAGCAGGGTAGGAAGGAGGGGGGTGCCTTAGGAGGGGAGAGATCTAAGGGCTCCAGGACCCCAGGCCAAAAAGTGAGTCAAAGGCTCCAGCTTGAGGTGGAAGGAGAAGGAATATGTCTACAGATTGACACCCCCCATACCAAAATGCATCCAGTCTCCATAGCAACCATAGCTCCAAGAGTGCCTCCGAATCAGCGGGGATAAGCAGAGAGGAGAATCGGTGTGTATGGCGGGTGGGGGGGGATCTGCCAGGGGATTGGGGTTAAGGAAGGCACCATCCTCAAACCTGATTACCCACATGTGAGGTTTTTAGCACCCCTGAATACAAGGACCCCTTCAGTTGAGGTGGGAGGCGGCATCTTTTGGGTTCCCATTCAGTCTCCTGAGGTTTTCAAGGTGGAGCTCTTTTAGAAGGTTAAAGAGGAGATAGAATGGAAAACGTCTGTCGGCTTTGTGTCTACCACCCTTCCAGGGACCCTGGAGTTCGACTCACTGTCCTCTACCCGGGGGAGAAGGCTGAAGGCGTTAGGCCCATAGGGAACAGAGGCTGAGTGAGACTTGGCAGGAATGGGCCTGAGTGGTGGGAGGCCTTCCCACAGGCTTGGAGACACCCCCCCCAACCCACTCCCCTTCACCCCCCTCACCCCCCCCCACTCGGGGAGTCTCAGTGTTCCCCTAATTTGGCGTCCCACCCTCCTGACGCAGCTGAGACTATAATAAGTGCTGGCGTGGGTGGCTCTAGGAGGCAGGAGCCGACAGCGTGCTTGGCCTGGTAGGGGGTGAGGGGGGGGGCGGTACCAGGATGCTGGATGCCCTTTGTTCTCCCTGAGACCTGTACCCAATCCCTCTTGGGTCCAGTCCTGAGGTCAGCACCCCCTCTCTCCACCCCACTCTGGGATGACACCATTCCCAGGACAGGAGACTCTTCAGTAGCCTTTTCTGAATTTTCTGAGAGGGTGAGGGAGTTTTGTTGATTCTGCCTTAATTTTCCTTCCTTCCTTTGGTGGCCTCAGTTTTCCTTTATGTTCAGTGGGAACAGAATCCTGACTCTTAGAGGAGTTGAACAACTCGCTAATGAAGAGCGGAGTCTTCTGGGAGATTTCAGCCTCCACCCCTCCTCACTCCCTCCTTCTCCAGAGCTAAGTGGAGCTTCTCTACCTGGACTAAACCTTTTTCCTCCCCCTCTTTCTTTTCTACTGGGATGGGGCTTGGAGTTCCTCCCCTGGGAGGCCCCATGGGGCCACTCCCTCCATGTGGTCTTTCCACCACTGAGGCTGTAGGTAAGGCACCTGCCAGTGGTTGTTCTCAGCAAAGGGTGGGGGGGACAGGAGATGAGAGGGGCACTAGCCTCAGAAAGGCAACGGGAAGGGGATCAGACTGTCCCCTGAGGAACCCGAATCAAATGTTCCTTCTCCAAGTTACGGTCTGGTGACCTCTGCAGTCAGAGAAGGCTGGCAGGAGGTATCCCTCATGGAAAGAATGGCCTCTCGACCCCCCACCCCCACCCCAAGTAGGCCGCTAAGAATGGAGCAGCTGGGAGAGACCAGGATATGATGAAGGATGTGCTCTTCCCAGACACCTTTCACGGACAACATAGCTGGCTTTTGTCGTTCTTTGCCACCTCAGAGGTAAATGGGATGACAACAGGCTGGAGACCACTTTCAGTTCCACCAGTTCCCTAGTGGTGGAGCCTTGTGGATATGGAGTAGCTGTTCCTGCTGGGGCCCCACCACAGGATTGAAGGTTGGGGTGGGCAGGAGGATGTGGCGGATGGTGTTGCCATGGCAGCACTTCCTCCCTGTGTTGTCATCACTTGTTCTAATGGCACTAAGGAGGTAGAGCGGAAGGTGTGTGTGCTGGGGGTGGTGGGGAGGACAGGAACAGGGGCATAGGGAAGAGAGGGGACCGAAAAGAGCCCTGGGGACTTCTTTGCACTTTAGCTGTGCAAAGCATGTAGTAGGAGTGGCAGTGTGTGCCTGGGGGCCTGAGATTCTCTGTGTGGTGTATTTTCAATGTGTGTGTGTTTCTCTCTACAGCTGGAGAACAAGAGGTCACCGATCCTTTGTGGGTCCTGGGAATGGACACATTATCCAGTCCCAGAACCTCCTGCCCCATACTGCTTCCTGCCCTGGACTCCCCAGGCAGGGTCCAAGTCTACCATGGGTCTGTCACAGCCTCTCTTCCCCATGCTCACCCACTTCTCCATTGCCAAGAAGGTCAGCTCAGCAGTGACTTGTATTTTGATCCCCTGGGAGAAGGATCAGAATTGGGGAAAGAGGGAGAATGACACCTCCCATATCTTTTTCCATCGTGTCCAAATGTGTTCTTCCCCCGAGTCCCAGCTCCATCTAGAGGACTAGGAAGTGGCTGATTGGGAAGTGACGTGTGACACAGCAAGCCCTTCTATCCCCCTGCTGGTCCCCGACACACCCAAGTTTGGAGCTAACCCTTCTCTTACCTCGCACACTGTCCAGTGAGGCCTGGATGCTGTTTCGAAGTTCAGGGTCGCCCACCCTCTCTGCCAGCTTCCTGAGGCGGCTTAGAGACTGCTTGGCCACCTCGTGTCGTCTGACTTCTGCTCTCACTGCAGCAACAGCCAACTGCCTCTGGGCATGCATGTTGCCCAGACCTGTCTTGGCAGGCTAACAGCAACTTCTGGTCCTGAAGCCCATGGCCCTGCAGTCCCCAAACCCCAGAAGGCCCCTTCTGCTGTGCCTCAGAGCTCACCGCTCCTGCCCGCCCTTCCGTCTGTCGGCCTCACTTCCTGACTGGTGAGTTTCAAACCCACAGCCCGGGACAGCACTACCTCCTGCACCTCCCACCCCCTCTAGCGTTGGCTCATCAACTTTGCCAGCCAGCCCTGCTATGATTCCCCCAGCCAGGTGGATGGAGAGACCTTAACAAGGATCCTAGGGCCTCCTGTGGGAGGTAGCTAATTAAGATGGGTGTTGGTGCTAGGAGAATGTGGCAAGCCAGGCCCTGGGTGCAATCCCAAACTCTTGGTGACCAACAGATTTGTGTTCAGTCTCAAACTCTGACAGGAACGCGTACACACTCGGTCTCACTCTTACAGCCCTTCATTCCAGCTTACGATTGTACCCACCACCCACCCCACACATCCAAAGAGCTTGCATACCTACAGTTTGCTCCATAACCCTTCCTTAGTCAGCCACCCCACGGTAAGCACCTTTTAAAAGGCCAAGTAGTTATGGGGAGAACAGGTTATGGAGGAGAACAGTAATTCTAACCAGACAAAACCACCAGGCTCTCTGCTCAATTACTTTCATAATAATTATCTATAACACTTAATAGTTTACGACACACTTTCAAATATGTTGTCTTCATGACAGGCCCCAGGGGTGCAGGAAAGGAAATCGAAGCTCTGAGAGGCCAGTGTGAGGTGAAACAAATCTGTGGGTCTAGGTCTCCTTCTTTTTTCAAGGTTTTATTTTTAAGTAATCTCTACACCCAACATGGGGCTCGAACTCACGGCCCTGAGATGAAGCACCGCACGTTCCACTGACTGAGCCAGCCAGGCGCCCCATGGGTCTAGGTCTTCTGATTATAACTCCAATACTCTTTTCACTATACTCCCCCAACCAAGATGCTTGCCAGTCAGTTTCCCTTATCCCTAATACCACTGTCTTGCCCTTGATGTAGGACCTGAAAGAGAAGAGGGTGGATGAGGAATTGAAGAACAGAATGAAGACACAGGGGAGATATTGGGAGAAAACAGTGGCTAGTGTGATCTAATCGCTTTGCTTCAGGACTCAAACCTTTCTGGGCCTGCCAAATGTCTCTTCGCCTGCATACCTTCTTGACATTAATTTGTGAAGGATAGCAGATTATAACTATGGATTTTTTATTGTATAGTTAAAGACAAGGGAATCGGAGTTGGGTTTATCTACTGGAACTTATAAAACAGCCTGATTATAATAGCGAACATTGAGTGCTTACTATATGCCAGGTAATGTCATAAGCATTCTGCATATATTAACTCATTCAATTCTCCTAACAACCCAAGAGACAGGTGTATTGTTATTTATCCCCATTTACAGATGAGGAAACGTGCAAAGAGAGCTTAAGTAATGGGCCAAAGGTTACACAGCCAGTAAGTGGCAAAGTTGGAACCCGTGCAATCTGACTGTAGCAGTTAAGATTTACTGCTCATGCAGTCCTAGAATCTAAGTACATACAAACTGAAATCATCCCGTGGGGTTGAAGGGAGGTTTTTCGTTTGTGTTCCCATTACCACTGTTTCTCTTGGAAAAGAAGAATTATGCCTTTTCTCATCTCCGTGAAAAGCATTTATTCAGTAATAAGCATATTGATCAACCTCTATGCCCACCTTCAGAGTGAAAATGTGGAGACTCCTCCTTCCTCTCATATTTATTCATATTCCAGACCCCTCCCTTTGGCTTTTTTTTTTTTTTTTTTTTGCAAGCCCTGGATCAGGCATGTGTTCTGAAGACACCGACACCGAGTACACTCATATCTGCACTTGTGGCTTTATCACTACAGAAATGTTCTGGCCCGAGGCGGCTGTTTTGCACACTGTATTTATAGCATATTCACACCCAGCTACGAGAGGATATGGAAGAGGATATGTGTACTAGTGGACACACCTGCAAACGCGTGACGATTTGCTGGATGTTGCTGTGCGGAACCCAGGGCTTCTGTGGCCGGGCTAAATAGCTCGATGTTTTGCTCCTCTGGGTGTTCTCGAGTGTGACGCAATAACAACCGACAATGTCGTCATCATGAGATCACTGCAGGACAAGGGGAAAGGGGCGGGGAAGGGCGCTCCCTCGAGGGGAGGAGCCTTTGGGCCCTGCCCTCCAAGCCGCACCTACTCGCTCTTCCACTGGGTTTCTCCTGGGCCTCCTTCCTCGCATTAGCCCTCTTCCAGCTGCGGCCACAGAAAGCTCCGCTTTCAATCCGGGGTTTTGAAGTTTATGCTCGGGTCCCTATGAGAATCTATGGAAGCCCTACCCCCAGTTTTAAGTTTCAGCCAATAAAGAACCTAAAGGAGGGGCCGGCAGGCGGATTAGTGACGCAATGCAGACTGATTGGCATTCAGACCATCGACGTCCTGGATTAGCCCCGAGTTTCTCCAATCCAGAGGCAGGGGTGGGACGGTGCAGGCGCAGAGAATTGGGTTTGGCTGGACTCGATTTAAAGAGACAGAAGCTGTCGGGGTCCAAGAAGACGGTCCCCAAGACCCTCCCCCCAAGTCCTTGGGACCACTTGGGTCCCCAAAGCTGGGGAGATGGTTTGCGGTGGCTTTGCCTGCTCCAAGAATGCGCTGTGCGCGCTGAACGTGGTCTACATGGTGAGGTTTTGGAGGGGGGTGGGGGGAGAAGCTTCAGGGCGGAAAGAGGAGTGGGAAGAATCTCTAGGGGACTTCCGGTGGGAAGAGGGGTGTACTGGGGGTTCCGGGAAAATTCCCGGGAACTTCCGGCGAAGAGGGAATTCCAGGGGACTTCCGTGGGAAGAGGGGAGACTTCCGGTGATCTGAGGGTTTGTCTGGGGGTGGGGGGAATGAACTGAAGGCTGTGGGTATAAAGGCCAATCCCTCCTTCCTGTGAATTTGTTTCTCTCAAAATAGAAGTGATGGATGAAACTACAGGTTCCTTTTTATATACATAGACTCTCTGCCTGCTGCCCCCACCCCTGTCCCAGTCATTCTGATCTCCAGTGGGAGCATACACCTCCTCTCCTTCGTTCACGCAAGCCCAGTTCTTCTTTGTCCAAGACTCCCTTTAAGGCTTTTGGCTGTGCTGCACGCTAGAATTCTTTTGAGATGTAACGTGCTCTGTTTCCTGTAGCTGGTAGGCTTGTTGCTCATTGGAGTGGCTGCTTGGGGTAAGGGCCTGGGTCTGGTGTCCAGCATCCACATCATCGGAGGAGTCATTGCTGTGGGAGTCTTCCTTCTTCTCATCGCGGTGGCTGGACTGGTGGGTGCTGTCAACCACCACCAAGTACTGCTATTCTTTGTATCCTGACCTTAAGTGATGGGAGCACCCGGGCTTTGGGGAGGGCTGAATCCGCTAGGAGGAATGTTGGAAAGGGTAGACTTGAATGATCTTGGGGACGTGTCTCCTTGCCCTGCCTTATGCCATACTTTATGAAACCAGAGCTGATTTTATTCTTTTCAACTAACGTGGTTATAGAAGTTCTACGAACAGGTGAGATCAGATCGTTATTGTAGGTGCAACATAAAGGAATCTAGGCCTTTTTTTTTTTTCTGTAACTCTTCCTCTCAGTACATGATCATCCTCGGTTTGGTCTTCATCTTCCAGTTTGGGATCTCTTGCTCATGTCTTGCTATTAACCGAAGCAAACAGGTAAGTGGATGCCCTTTCAAGTACTTGCTTTCTTTCCCCCTCTCCCCTCTCCCTCTCCTCTCCCCCTCTCCCCTACTCCCCTCCCCTAAGTCTGGACCTCTTAGTAGGCCCACTTCCAGACTCTTGAGCCATTTGCTTCCTCTGGGAAATCTGGCTAATTTCCCAAAACCTGAGGTGGATTTTTATCATTTTCTGTATAATAAACCCTTATTTCTGAGGGATGTTGACTCCCTTTGCTGGAATAGGGAAATTGAGGTATTTGAGGTCAGGATGTAGGAGGACCTTCAGGTTAGGAGCATCCAATAATTTCCCTCTGCCTATATTCTCCAGACAGATGTCATCAATGCGTCTTGGTGGGTCATGAGCAACAAGACCCGGGATGAACTGGAAAGAAGTTTTGATTGTTGTGGCTTGTTCAACCTCACAACCCTGTATCAACAGGACTATGCTTTCTGCACTGCAGTGAGTTGTGCTGGGGGGAGGGGCGGTGTTGGTAGGAAAGCTGGTTAAGGACAATGCCCAAATTGGCAGATTTAAGAGTTTGAATGGGATTGTCTCTCTCTAGCAGCTCTTTTGCTGTGTGCTGGGGGGGAAGGGATGGATACAAAGGGTAGAGAATTAGTCAAGTGAGATTTCAGGCTGTAGGAGAATAATCAGAAACTAGTAAAAATTTCTGGGGCCCTTCACCATTAGTGTTGGGATAGGGCAGCCTAGCAACTGTGCATCCTACACACACACACACACACACACACACATACACACGTTTTACCCTCAGATCTGCAAGAGCCGGAGCTCCACGTGCCAGATGTGTGGAGAAAAGTTTCTTAAGCATTCAGACGAAGCCCTGAAAATCCTGGGGGGTGTTGGACTCTTCTTTAGCTTTACAGAGGTAACATTCTCCACTTCTCTCTTATGTGTCTGTAAGTCTTTCTCTATACCTGTAGGTCTTAGCTCCAGAGATTCAGAATTGGTGATAATTTCTTTCCCTTTGCTTTTTACAGATCCTTGGTGTTTGGCTAGCAATGCGATTTCGGAATCAGAAGGATCCTCGAGCTAACCCCAGTGCCTTTCTATGAGACTCTGGATCCTTCTGACTTCTCTCCTGCTCTCTGTTCTCCCTAAGCTTTTCCGCCCTTAGGGAAAACCTAGGGCCTATAGCCCTTTTTGAGAAAAAGGAAAGGCCCTTTGTCACATCCCCCAAAGATGACTGAACAGCCAGGCTGTGTGCCTTGACATGTTTAGGGGGAGCAAGATTATAAGGAATAAAGAGCAACTTCCTCTCTCTCTAAGTGGATATGGGAAGCTCCTAGGAGTGCATGAAATGGGATGGGGATTGGAGTCCTTCCTGGCTCTACTTTCCCTCTTTTCCCTTCCACATGCTGGACCACCTCAACACATCTTGGCATGGCTGGCTCCAAGGGTAAATCAGGGACAGCCAGGAAAAACCATCAAGAACTCTTTCTTACAATAAGTAGGACCCAGTGTGGGGAATTCAGTGAATATAAAAATAAAAGCCATTTAAACTCCACATTCAAAGAAGCAACTTAAGTGCCTTTTTTTTCTCTCTTGCCGGTTGGGCTCCACTGCCTACATAGGCTCTGTGACTGACCTGGGGAGAATCTTTCAAGATTCTATAGTGAAGTTCCATCTTCCAAATGGTTTTTCCAAATCCCCAAATGACAAAGCCCCTCAGAAGATGAAATATTTAAAAAAAAAAAGACCGTATTTCTTTGTTTTGTTTTGTTTTTCCTGTATAAAAAAAGATCCCAATATCAAGATAGGAAGGGGGAGAACAAGGAAGATACCCCTTGGTGTATGGAAATGGGGGGGGGGGGAGACGGGCAGGGGAAGGATAAGGTTCAAAAGGAGGGATGGGATGGGAGGGGAATGTCATTAAGGCAGCAAAATACTCTCTGAAGAGCTGGGAGGAGTTTCCACAGCCTCAGCGATGAAGCTGAGGTCGCCTTCTCAGTTGGGGGGCTCTCCACTCAAGTGTTCAAAGGAAGGGAGACGACGGCTTTTCTTCTCTCGGTCCTGTTGCAGCCACTCCACCGCTCACTCTGGGTTACCTTCTGCCTTTTGTAGATAAGAGTGCTGCAGGGCTCGGAAGGCAGAGATTCGCTTGTGTGGGTTAAAAGTCAGCATCTCCTGAGAAGTGGAGGCAAAAATCAAAAGACCGTGAAAACAAAAAAAAATAAAATGAAATAAAACAAAAAGACTTTTGCTCACCCCCAATAATACCTAGGATGGCGTATATTCTACATCCCTCTTTGTGGATGGCCTATTCACGGCAACATTAAAAACTAGCCCATACTCCAACCAAGTCTTAGTTGCCATGACAGTTTAAGTCCCTTTTATACTGCTCTGTTTTCCTCCCCAACCTCCCCTGTGCCCGTGCCCATGCGCAAGCCTAGTACCAGCAACAGCTGTGCTCCAGACTCCTCCAACTCAGGTACCACTGACTGCACTGGACGGGGTCCTCTGGGGGAAAAGGCTCCTCGGGGCAGAGACACATCTCGGGGCCAGTCATCCTCTGGGGGCAGCCCGATCAGGCTATGGGGAGCAGGAGAACTCTGGTCAAGAGGGTCCTTCTCCAGCCCCCATTTCCAGGGGCAGAGCCAGTTGCCATCCAGGGCTTAGCAGAAAGATTCAAAATGGAAAATTCTTTTCCCCCATGCTGGTCACTTACTCAAAGATTTTGCCTAACTGGTCAGCTTCAGAGTTTCCACAGAAGAGAGGCCTAAGGTGAGAAAGGACACAGGGAGCAGTCATTTTCAAAGATCTGGTAGTGGAATAATTATTGCTAGTGGCTCAAAACAGAGGGTATAGAGAATATGGGGCTATGAAGTTCCTAATTCCAGGCCATTTGAGAGTTCCTGGTTAGGGACAAAATGGTCAAGAGTACTTAAGTGAAACAATGGGCAGGGAGTGGATGCGGTTTACGACTAAGAGATTTGGGAAACTCAAGATAGTTCAGGATACTTGGGTCTCATACTTGCGACGAAACATCTCTGCGAAGATACAGCCAACGCTCCACATGTCCACAGGTGTTGCATACGTAGACTGCAGAAGAACTTCCGGAGCACGGTACCAGAGTGTAACAACCTAATGGGAATAAGAAAAGCGGATGAGGATTGTATGGGTTACCATGAACCACAACTGGTAAATTAAAGTCACAAAACACATGACTTCTCAATTGCTATGGTCAGCCACTCCCCTACCCCCACCTTTCTACTGACCACGGGTGTAAGTGCCATCTGATAGCTGTAGATTCTGGCCAGGCCAAAGTCAGCCAGCTTGACTGTCCCACCACTTGTCACCAGAATATTCTCTGGCTTCAGATCTCGATGAACAATGCAGTTGGCATGGAGGAAATCTAGGCCTCTTAGAAACTGGCGCATCAGATCCTAGTTTGGAAGGGGGAAACACACAGGAACTAGAAACTAGACACCATACCTGAAATCACAACAGGTTCTACCACAAAGGTCTCGATGTACCTCTCAGTGTCTACCCACCCTACCCACCTTGATAGTCTCCACTGGCAAGCCTGGTGGGGGTGCCTTGTCCAGATATGTCCTTAGGTCTTGGTCCACATGCTCAAACACCAGGGTCACTTTGGTCTCTCGGTCAGTTCGGGCAGTGGCACAGACATCCATCAGCCTGGCCAGAACAAATGGTCACTCACTGATCAATCCCTTTGTACCCGATGGCCTCCCCTATTTCCTCAGGGTCCCCACTTCCCTTCTGACCATCACTCCCCACCTTTAGGTTACCTTTTCCCCTTTACTACCCACTCCCAACCCTCCACCTCTTCTTACCGGACAACATTGGGATGTTCAAAAGCCTCCAGCCGCCTCAGTAAGGCCACCTCACGAACTGTGCTGATGGGTAGGCCCCCGCTAGCACCTCCTCCGTTAGGGACTCTCACACTCTTGAGGGCCACAAAGTGGCCACTGTGGGGATCACGGGCCTTGTACACAGTTCCATAAGCACCAACACCAATCTCGGCCACTGGCTCATATCGAGGAGTAGCCATTCTCAGATCAGAGGAGACCCTACAATCACAGAGACTCCTGCCACTGAAAATCCCTTCCAAAGTTCAGATGGTGTAAGCCTGCAGCAATAAAGTGACTCCCACAAAAGACATTACAAAGACACCACCATCAGCATCCCGTCCCTTCCCCAATCTTCCACGAGGCTGGCCCCTCAGGTAACACAATGACCCTAACTCCAACCCCTCCAGCCACGTGAAGCCCTAAAATAAAAAATTCCTCTTCCTTTGGGACAGACCATCGCGCCCCGCACAAGGTTGATCTCACACGACACACCCCCTGCGTCGAAGATCCGACATCCAGTCCCTAAAATGACACCTCCATATGACCACAAAGGAACAAATTACACCCTGCCCCACTTCCCGCCCTCGAGCCATCCTTCCATAACTTGCTCGTGTAGGAAGCCGTGCAGGACGAAAATGGTCCCCATTCCTGGGAAGGGTCTATACTTACCTCACTCCGTGCCGGGAGCTGCGGGGGCGGCCCGTTATCGGGGCCCCGGAGCCAGATCCTGAGGCGCCATACACTCGAGCTCTGTCCGGTGCAGCTGGACGCTACGGGCCCGACCATAGACACAGCCCGCAAGCTAGAGCGGCCCCCTTACCCCCACCCTCACCATGTGACCAGCTGCCAAAGAGGCGCGCGGAAACTGGAGGGGCGGGGCGAACGCCGGACGTTCGGGGCACGTACGAGAGACACTCATGCGCAGAGGAGCAGCCAGGAGAGGCTTTGACCGGGAAGGGGGCGGGGAGGAGAAAGGGGCGGAGGAGCAATGGCAGCCACGTGATCTGTTGCTATCACACGTGACCGCTTGACTTAGCTCTGAGGAGCAGAGGTGTGGTTACGCGGCAGGGCACGTGACTGACTGCCAGACCCTGGCGGGGGGGAGGGTGAGAGGAAGACAAGAGAGGGTGGAGTCCAATGCGGTGCCATGGCAACCTGGGCCACCCAGATCCCAACTCGGGGCTGCAGGCCGAGCCTGAGCACTTCTCCAGTCTCACTGCACATCTCACTATATGGTGGTCTGGCGGGGAGGGGGCGAGACGTGGCGCGGTCGCCTTTCTGCTTTGAAGCCAACGTAAAACATACTCTCATTTGCGGCTTTGTTTCATTCATTCACTCATTCAACAAATTTTTCTGAGTGCTTGCTTCCTGTGTGTGTATGCAGGGTTTTTGTTTGTGTGTGGGTTTTTTGGTGTCTCAGTCACTAGCCCTTTAAAGTAATGATGAGGCTGTCTGTAAAGATGTAGCCAACAGTGTGGTCGTATAAAACAGAGTAGACAATACCCATCCGAGGGCAAAACTAGTGTTAAATAATTGATGGAAGACAGATTAATGCAGTGATCCAACAGGAAGAGTGGCAAGGTAATGCCCTCCTCTCCTCCCAACTTCTACCCTTTCTTGGGAGTGTTAAAATTGGGAGTGCTTTCTGGCAGATAAGTTATCAATGAGCAAGAGACAGGAATGTTTAACCTTTAAGGTTCTTTCTAGCACTAAGATGCTAGGATATATATGTGTTTGTATATGTGTATACATATGTATACATTTTATACATTTTATATAGATAGATACAGCAGTGGGCATGTGTGAAGGAGTCACCACTACCACCACCTAAGACATGATTTGTGCTTGTCTACAAACCTTGCGATTCCTTGTTTGGGGTCATTCTGCTTCTCTCTTTTCCCCAATGCAAGTTTTCTTAGCCCTTGCTCCCACCCAGAACACAGACTTTTCCAAATGGCCTCTATTCGCAGACACCTAGGTAGACAACAGACAGGTTTCTCTGACTTTCCTTGTCTTACTGGCTTTAACTTCCTTATTTATCTCTTAACCCTTCAGGGGAATGGGAATAAGGAGGGAAAGGATCAGTGTCTCATTTGTGAGAAATTGTCTAAAATCTGAAACCATTTTATAACTCTGTTTGCCACTCTTTCCATCTTAACTTCTATTCTCCTCAACCATCCTGCAGAGGATGTAAGAGTTCAGGCTTGAGATGAATATAAACTATGCTACAGGGCAAAATGGAATACAGGTCAGTACAGATTCCCCCTCTTTGCATTCTGGTAGTTGTAGCTCTGGGCCCTTGCTGGCAAGGGCAGCTGGGACACAGGAAAGAAAGTCCTCAAGGTCTGAA
>NC_064809.1:81661914-81672366 GCF_023721935.1 Panthera uncia
AGTTCAAATTTCTTATTTGCTTCTATTTCTAAAAATTGGTAGTTCTTTATGGGACTGTGTAGATGATTCAGTGATATAATGCATATGAAGTGTTTAAAAGACTTGTGACAAACTTGGTAGAATATCTAATATAAGTTGATAGTAGTCCTACAATGTTCCAAGATATAGACCTGAGGCTTCTAGGAGATTCTGAGGCTGGTGGTCCTCTGTGTTTAATGAACTCTTCGTAATGAAAAGGCCCTCCAAATAGCAGTTCCTTGACATCATTCCCTCACTAGATTTATTTTTCAGTTACTTTATGTGAACTACTATCCTACTGCATTAGAGTAGTAGATCTCAAAAACTATTGTGCATAAGAAGAATCAGGAGAGTGCCTTTAAAATACAGATTTTTAACATAGTGTTAACATAGTGTCGGAAATCCTAGCCTCAGTAATCAGATAACAAAACGAAATAAAAGGCATCCAAGTTGGCAAAGAAGTCAAACTTTCTCAGTTTTAGCAGATGACATGATACTGTACATGGAAACCCGAAAGAACTCCACCAAAAAACTGCTAGAACTGATACATGATTTCATCAAAGTCACAAGATATAAAATCAATGTACAGAAATTGGTTGCATTTCCTTAGACCAATAATGAAGCAACAGAAAGAGATATCAAGGAATCAATCCCATTTACAATTGCACCAAGAACCATAAAATACCTAGGAATAAACCTAACCAAAGAGGTGAAAGATCTGTACTCTGAAAACTATAGAAAGCTTATGAAAGAAATTAAAAAAGACACAAAGAAATGGAAAAACATCCCATGTGCATGGATTGGAAGAACAAATATCTTTAAAATGTTAATACTACCCAAAGCAATCTACATATTCAATGCAATCCCAATCAAAATAGCCCCAGCATTTTTCACACAGCTAGAACAAACAATCCTAAAATTTGTATGGAACCACAAAAGACCCAGAATAGCCAAAGTAATGTTTTAAGAGAAAACCAAACTGGGAGGCATCACACTCCTGGACTTTAGCCTGTATTACAAAGCTGTAATCATCCAAACAGTATGGTATTGGCACAAAAACAGACACATAGACCAATGGAATAGAATAGCGAACCCAGAAATGGACCCACAAACATATGGCCGGGTAATCCTTGACAAAGTCGGAAAGAATATCCAATGGAATAAAGACAGCCTCTTTAGTAAATGGTGCTGGGAGAACTGGACAGCAACATGCAGAAGAATGAACCTGGACCACTTTCTTACACCATACACAGAAACAAACTCAAAATGGATGAAAGACCTAAATGTACGTCAGGAAGCCATCAAAATCCTTGAGGAGAAAGCAGGCAAAAACCTCTTTTACCTCAGCCACAGCAACTGCTTACTCAATAGGTCTCTAGAGGCAAGGGAAACAAAAGCAAAAATGAACTATTGGGACCTCATCAAGATAAAACCTTCTGCACAGCAAAGAAAACAATCAACAAAAGTAAAAGGCAACCAACGGAATGGGAGAAGGTATTTGCAAATGACACATCAGATAAAGGGTTAGTATCCAAAATCTATAAAGAACTTGCCAAACTCAACACCTGAAAAACAAATAATCTAGTGAAGAAATGGGCTTCACATGGATTGACACTTTTCCAAAGAAGACATCCAGATGGCAGACACATGAAAATATGTTCAACATCGCTCATCAGGGAAATAAAAATGAAAACCAGCATTGAGATACCACCTCACACTTGTCAGTGGCTAAAATTAATAACTTGGGAAACAACAGATGTTGGCAAGGATGTGGAGAAAGGGGAATTCTCTTGCACTGTTGGTGGGAATGCAAACTGGTGCAGCCACTCTGGGAAACAGTGTGGAGGTTCCTCAAAAAATTAAAAATAGAATTACCCTATGACCCAGCAATAGGACTACTAGGAATTTATCCAAATAATACAGGAGTGCTGATTCATAGGGGCACATATACCCCAGTTTTATAGCAGCACTATCAACAATAGCCAAATTATGGAAAAAGTCCAAATGTCTATCAACTGATGAATGGATAAAGAAGATGTGGTCTACATATACAATGGAATACTCCTTGCTGATGAAAAAGAATGAAATCTTGCCATTTTCAACAATGTGTCTAGACCTGGAGGGTATTAATCTAAGTGAAATAAGTTAGAGAAAGATATCATGATTTTACTCGTGTGGAATTTGAGAAACTTAACAGAAGACCATAGGGGAAGGGAAGGAAAAATAAGATACAAACAGGGAGGCAAACCATAAGAGACTCTTAAATACAGAGAACAAATTGAGGGTTGTTGTGGGTGGGGAGATGAGGGGGTTGCAAAAATTGGTGATGGGCATTGAGGAGAGCATGTGTTGGGATGAGCACTGGTTGTTGTATGTAAGTGACGAATCACGGGAATCTACTCCTGAAGATGAGACTACACTATATGTTAGCTAACTTGAAAATAAAAATAAAATGAAATGAAATGAAATGAAATAAAATAAAATAAATAAAACAAAACACAGGTTTTCTGGCCCTATCCCTAGATACTCTGATTCACCAATTCTGGGTTAGTGCCTTAGAATCCTCATTTTTGACCAAGTTTCAACTTGGATAAAACACTGATTTAGAGATCCTGTTTCAATTGTTATTTCATTCTATTTTATTAAATTCTATTAACCCAAGGGAATCTTACAATGCACATCAGTAGCCATTATATTACAATTATGCAAATTATGAAATAAAAATGGAAATTATAATTAATTTGTGGTATTTAAACTTTTAATATGAATTCATGTCAGCTTATCATACTTAATTTTTATCTTATTGCTACAAATGACATTTATTCACAACTTACAGTTTCTATTCTTCAAAACACCCTAAATTATCTTCCATATGACTTTAGCCCTACGAGAAATTGTTCTGTTAAAAATCACAAAGTCTATAAATCACCAAAGAGCTTTTTTTCCCCCATCTTTTCCTAGTAGCTGATTGTGTGGATCCTTCCCTTTCTGAAAATCTCTATTGTTTATTTCTTTTGAGAGCTATATCATCTTTGATCAGTTACTATTCAGTGCACCTGCACAGGCACTTTCCATGTATGTTCTCATTGAATCCTTACCACTATGAAACAAGCGCTAGCATTGTCCCTGAGTTGAGGTTAAGAAAATTGTTGCAAAAGAAAGGAATATGTGATGGGGATTAAGCAGTGCACTTGTTGGTGATGAGCACTGGGTGTTGTACGGAAGTGTTGATGAAACTAATACTACACTGTATGTTAATTAACTCGAATCTAAATAAATATTTTTTAAAGAGATGAAGTAATTTTCCCTAGGTCCGAAGTAAGTGGTAGAGACAGTATTTGAGTTCAAAATTATGTGATTCCATGTGCTTGCTTTTGATATGATGAGCTTTTTATTCCCTTCCTTCTTTGCCAGCTCCTCTCTGTCTTGCAACCTAAATTACTTCGTTTTCCAAAGTCTTTCTTTAGCCGTCTCCTCCTTATAGTCTAACTCCAACAGATTATCAATAATCATTTCACCCACATTACCAGGTACGCTGCATCCCGTCATTTGTCAGCCTTTATGGTCTCTTTTTCGGGACTACCTATTTCACATTTCCTCTTTTCCCACCTTTACCAGGTCACATTCTCATTACCTCTTACCCATATTTCAGTAACTTCCTAGTTCCGGTCTTCCAACCTTCTTCCATTAAACACATCCTCACATTGTTTCCAGGTCACTCTTCAGAAAGACTCTAACCATACCACTCCTCCATTTTAAAAAATAAAATAATGAAATTCAAACCATCTTCAATGATTCTCTTGTCAAAGGCACTTTAAGCCTTGTGTTAAAGACCTATAAGGGTGTCTTGCAACCATTTTGCCTCTTTCCTAGTAAGAGTGCCTGATCTTCTGGGAAAACACCCATCCCCTACTTTTAGTCATCTGATTTACTGAGATTTACTCCACTCCCGATTATAGAGGTGAACTATGAGTACCCTATTTCTCTGATACTCCCATTAGCTTTGGGCGAAACTGAAGAAAGTAAACCAGAAAACTAAATCTGGTCAAATCAAGGGAAAACCTCAGGACTTTTGCTGCATTAGCAGGACTGTCTTTTCTGCTGAGCTGGATGTGGTGGTTAAAGGAGGCTTGGACTCCTGCAGTAGTCAAGAGTGCCTACCTGCAGACAGAGCACACAGAGAAAGCAGAGCTGAAAGATTAGGTGAGGGATGGTGCTTGAGTCCTAGATCAAGATGAACCTCTATCTGGAGGATCTCCCTCAGGGCCGTTCAACCTACTAATTTTCACTTTGGTTTCAGTCAGTTGGGTTAATTTCTTGAACACCTGAAAGATAATTATTCTTGGCTGATACAAGACTGTACTCATGAAGGTATCAGTTTTTCAATCCCTAATCATATCTGTGCTCCAGTTACATATGGTTCTTCTTCATTCTTTGTTTTAGAATTAATAATAGGACAAAAGATGACTCAAGTATAGCATTTAGCATTGTGCCTACAAAATAGTCAACATTTAACAAATGTTTAATTATTGCTAGTATTCAGCTAGTAAGTGTTGGAACAGAAACTCCTCAGAATAGGGCATATGGCACATCTGTCTCTTTCTTTGCATCACTTTGCACATAATATGAGTCAGTACTTTTCTATTGATTTGAATTGTTGGATGATTATTAGCGTATATCAGGCCCCTTCCTCTATGGCACAGAAATGCTAATTTGGGGGAGGGGGGAAGGACAGAAGTGAATATAAATGGAACATTTGATTACAGCAATAGTGTTCTGAATGTTTTTTAACATTTTCGATAACAAAAGACATTAGAGACGTTGTGCTCTTTGAAATAATCTCTGACCAAATCCACTCTTAAATATTAAGACTATTATTAAGGTTAAAGATATATTATTTTTACAGAGCTAAACACATTTTGAAGCATCATTTTATTTCAGTTAGACTCAAGTAGTGTTTCTTTTCAAATGAACAATAAGTTTTGAGAAGGCCCTGCATAAATTCAAAATTAAATTTCTTTAATGTCAGTAGATTTTTAGCAAACACTGAGTGAGGAATTGGATTTGAAAAATCCAACATAATGACTAGCTATAGTAAGAGCTTTAAAATTGTACTTTCCAAGAAAAATATATTGAGCCTGGGATTACACTGGAACTAAAATGCATGCTGAAATAAATTCAAATATATGAGCTCATAAATTCTATGCTTTGTAATAGCATTATCATCTCTTAGACTACCAGGAGAAATGTGGCATTTAAGATGGTCTTTCTCTTTTATGCAAGAGCCATCAGTAATTTACAAAACTCCATGAATCCTAATTCTGGTCATCTCCAAACAAGTAACTCCCAATTCATTAAGCATTGTATCGCAACCAATTAACAGGTTAATTTCAGCATTTTGTAGTTTAGGACCAAATAAAAAGGTATATATAAAACAGATGGTGAGGAAAATTACATTAAAAAAATTTTTAACACATATTTTTGAGAGAGACAAAGTGTGCACAGGGGAGGAGCAGAGAGAGAGGGAGACACAGAATCCGAAGCAGGCTCCAGATTCTCAGCTGTCAGCAGAGCCTGATGCAGGGCTTAAACTCACGGACCATGAGATCATGACCTGAGCTGAAGTCAGACACTTACCCAACTGAGCCACCCAGGTACCCTGGAAAATGACATTTTAAAACACCTATAAAACCATCTGTTTTGATTCCCTCATGGTGAAATGACTATTTTTCTCTAATGCTTTTTGAAGAATACCAATGTAAACCAGTGTGTAAATGATCTACAATAATACACATTTTAACAATTGATTTTTCTAGATTATGGTTATTTTTTCTTCTCAGTGATAATTGAAGTTTTTGAGTATTCATAGGACAATGGCAGTCACATAAATTTTAATCTCTTTCACAATTTTCAAAAAACAAAACCCACACAAGGTCAATAAGGAAAGCAAATAAAATCACCGACAGCCCTTATGCCCACTGCACAATTAGAAGACAGAAAATACTCCACATTTCTTTAATGTACACATAAGGGAGGAAATAAGCATCAGAGACCAGCAGAGTTTGGAGCCCCAATATTTCGGGGACTGTTGGATCCAGAAGCCAATATAGTAGGGTGGGGGTTGCAGTCGTGCTGTAGCATGTTTAACACCAAAGAGGACACACCCAGAGGGAGAGTCGTTCCCTCCTGGAGAATGACCAAGGGTAGGTGTGAGACTTGTGGATCAGAGCCCTGGCTACTGGGGCTGCAGTGGGGAGAACAGTAAGGGAAGGGAAGATGTGAACAGGACCAGAGGAGGCACTCTTGGGAAGGAATCTTCAAGTGGTGGTCCCAGGAGGTTTTGTGAAGAGAAGAAGCAAGCAGCTAAAGATAACGTCCTTAATGGAACAAGACACTATCTAAAGAACAAGAGAGATTTTCTGCCCTCCCACTCCCAAAATAGGAACCTTTCAGTAAAGAAATTGCACTTTCTTTTTTATTATTTTCTTTACTTGGGTGTAGTTGACCCATAACGTTATATTAATTTCAGGTATAAAACAGTGATTCCATAGGTCTATACATTATGCTATGCTCACCACACATGCAGCTGCCATCTGCCACCATATGACACTATTACAATATCATTGACTGTATTCCTTACGCTGTGCCTTTTATTCCCGTGACTTATTTATTCCATAACTGTAAGCTGTATCTCCTTTTCCCCTTCACCCCTTTGCTCATCTCCCCCCACCCCCGCCTCTACCCTCTGGCAACCATCAGTTTGTTCTCTTTATTTAGAGATCTGATCCTATTTTTTTTGTTCATTTTTTTAAAGATTCCACATACAAGTGAAATCATATGGTATTTGCCTTTCTCTGTCTAACTTATTTAATTTAGCACAATACCCTCTAGGGCCATCCATGTTGTCACAGATGCCCCCAATCTCATCCTTTCTGATAGCTGTGTAATATTCTCTGTGTGTGTATATATGTGTGTGTGCATATCAATCACATATTCATCTCTTAATGGACCCAGGTCACTTCCATACCTTGGGTATTGTAAATAATGCTACAATAACCATAGGGATAATATATCTTTTCAAATTAGCATTTTCGTTTTTTGAGGGTAAATACCCTGTAGTGGGATTACTGGGTCATACGTTATTTCTATTTTAAAACTTTTTTTGAGAAATCTCCATACTGTTTCCACAGTGGCTGCACCAATTTACATTCCCACCAACAGTGCATGAGGGTTCCTTTTCCTCCACAAACTCCACAACATTTGTTATTTCTTATCTTTTTCATTTTAGCCATCCTGACATGTATAAGATGATATCTCATTGTGGTTTTGATTTCCATTTCCCTGATGATTAGTGATATTGAGTATCGGTTTCATGTGTCTGTTGGCCATCTGTATGTCTTCTTTGGATAAATGACTATTCAGGTCCTCTGCCCATCTTTTAATTCAATTGTTTGGTTTTTGGCATTAAGTTAAATAAGTTCTTTATATATTTTGGATATTAACCTCTTATCAGATATATCATTTGCAAATATCTTCCATTCAGTAAGTGGCCTTTGGGTTTTGCTGATTGTTTCCCTCACTGTGCAAAAGTTTGTTGTTGTTGTTTTTTTAATTTTGATGTTGTTCCAGTAGTTTATATTTGCTTTTGTTTCCCTTGCCTGAGGAGACACCTAGAAAAATGTTGCCAAGCCTGATGTCTGAGAAATTGCTGCCTGTGTTCTCTTCTAGGATTGCTATGGTTCAGATCTCATTTTTAGGTCTTTAATCCATTTTGAGTTTGTTTTTGTGTAAAGTTTTAGGAAGTGGTCCAGTTTCATTATTTTACATATAGGTGTCCAGTTTTCCCAGTACCATTTATCGAAGGGACTGTCTTATCCCCATTGTATATTCTTGCCTTCTTTGTTGTAGGTGAATTGACCATATAATCATGGGTTTATTTATGGGCTCTCTGTTCTCTTGATCTATGTGTCTGGCTTTGTGTGAGTACCAGACTATTTTGATTGCTACAGATTTGTAGTATGTCTTGAAATCTGGAATTGTGATTCTTCCAGCTTTGGTTGGTTGGTTGTTTTTTTTTCTCAAATTGCTTTAACCATCCAGAATCCTCTGTGGTTCTAAACAAATTTTAGAATTATTTGTTCTAGTTTGGTGAAAAATGCATTAGTATTTTGATAAGAATTACATTGAATCTGTATATTGCTTTCAGTAATTTTGACATTTTAACAATGTTAATTGTTTCAGTACATGAGCATGGAATATCTTTCCCTTTGTTTATGTCACCTTCAGTTTCTTTCATCGGTGTTTTATGGTTTTCAGAGTACAGGTCTTTTACCTCTTTGGTTAAGTTTATTCCTAGGTATTTTATTCTTTTTGGTGTGATTGTAAATGGAATTGTTTTTTTTTTTTTTATTTTGCTTAATGTTTATTTACTTTTGAGAGAAATAGTGCACAAGTGGGGGAGAAATAGAGCAGGAGACACAGAATCCAAAGCAGGCTCCAGGCCCTGAGCTGTCCGCACAGAGCCCAATGCAGGGTTCAAACCCATGAACCATGAGATTATGACCTGAGCCAAAGTTGAATACTTAACTGACAGCCACCCAGGCACCCCTGGAATTGTTTTCTTAATTTCTCTTTCTGCTACTTCAGTATTAGGGTATAAAAATGCTACTGATTTAGGGGTATTATTTTTGTATCCTACAACTTCACCAAATTCATTTCTTACTTCTGGTAGCTTTTTGATGGAGTCTTTAGTATTATCTAGGTATAGTATCATGTAATCTCCTAGTAATGACAGTTTAATTTCCTTACTAATATTGACAACTCTAATTTCTTTCTCTTATCCAATTGCTGTGGCTAGAACTTCCAGTATCACATTGAATAAAAGTGGGAAGAGTGGACATCCTTGTCTTGTTCCTGATTTTAGAGATAAGCTCTGTTTTTCTCCATTGAGTATGATGTTAGCTGTGGGTTTTTCACATATGACCTTTATTATTTTGAGGTATGTTCCCTCTATACCCACTTTTAGTGGAGTCGTTTTCATGAATGGATGTTGGATTTTGTCAAAGGTTTCTTTTGCATTGATTGAGATGATCAGATGATTTTTATCCTTTGTTTTGTTGATGTGGTATATTACATTGAGTGATTTGCATATATTGAACCATTCTTCCATCCCCAGAATAAATCCAACTTGATTGTGGCAAATGGTCCTTTTAATGTATTATTAAATGCAGCGTGTTAATATTTTGTTGAGGATTTTTGCATCTATGTTCATCAGGTATATTGGCCTATAGTTGTATGTGGGGGGTAGGGGGGTGTATGTGTGTGTGTATGTGTATTGTGTCTTTGGTTGGGGTATCAGGGTAATGCTGGCCTCCTAGAATTATATGGAAGGTTTACTTCCTCTTCTATATTTTACATTAGTTTAAGGAGAATAGGTATTAATTCTGTTTTTAGTGTTTGGTTGATTTCATCTGTGACTCCATCTGGTCTGGGTCTTTTTTTCCTTTTTTTGAATCCTTTTTGGTTACTGATTCAATTTTGTTACTAGTAATCCATCTCCTCAGATTTTCTATTTCTTTTTGATTCAGTTTAGAAAATTATATGCTTCTAGGAATTTATCCATTTCTTCTAGGTTGTCCACTTTGTTGGCATATAATTTTTTATAGTATTCTCTTATAATCCTTTGCATTTCTGTGGTATCAATTATTATTTCTCTCTCATTTCTTTTTTTTCAATATATGAAATTTATTGTCAGATTGGTTTCCATACAACACCCAGTGCTCATCCCAAAAGGTGCCCTCCTCATACCCATCACCCACCCTCCCCTTCCTCCCACCCCCCATCAACCCTCAGTTTGTTCTCAGTTTTTAAGAGTCTCTTATGCTTTGGCTCTCTTCCACTCTAACCTCTTTTTTTTTCTCTTCCCCTCCCCCGTGGGTTTCCGTTAAGTTTCTCAGGATCCACATAAGAGTGAAAACATATGGTATCTGTCTTTCTCTGTATGGCTTATTTCACTTAGCATCACACTCTCCAGTTCCATCCACATTGCTACAAAGGGCCATATTTCATTCTTTCTCATTGCCACATAGTACTCCATTGTGTATATAAACCACAATTTCTTTATCCGTTCATCAGTTGATGGACATTTAGGCTCTTTCCATAATTTGGCTATTGTTGAGAGTGCCGCCATAAACATTGGGGTACAAGTGCCCCTGTGCATCAGTACTCCTGTATCTCTTGGGTAAATTTCTAGCAGTGCTATTGCTGGGTCATAGGGTAGGTCTATTTTTAATTTTCTGAGGAACCTCCACACTGTTTTCCAGAGTGGCTGCACCAGTTTGCATTCCCACCAACAGTGCAAGAGGGTTCCCATTTCTCCACATCCTCGCCAGCATCTATAGTCTCCTGATTTGTTCATTTTGGCCACTCTGACTG
>NC_064809.1:81675366-81683175 GCF_023721935.1 Panthera uncia
CTTCAATTTCCTTCATAAGCTTTCTATAGTTTTCAGCATACAGATCTGGTACATCTTTGGTTAGATATATTCCTAGGTATTTCATGCTTCTTGGTGCAGTTGTGAATGGGATCAGTTTCTTTGTCTTTCTGTTGCTTCATTGTTAATGTATAAGAATGCAACTGATTTCTGTACATTGATTTTGCATCCTGCAACTTTGCTGAATTCGTGTATCAGTTGTAGCAGACTTTTGGTGGAGTCTATCGGATTTTCCATATACAATATCATGTCATCTCATTTCTGATTTTATTTCTTTGGGTCCTTTTTCTCTTGATGCATTTGACTAAGACTGTAAGTTTTGTTTATCTTTTCAAAGTACCAGCTCTTGGTTTCATTATTTTTTTTCTATTTATTTTTTAGTCTCTATGTCATTTAATTCTGCTCTGATCTTAATTATTTCCTTCTTTCTACTCATTTCGGGCTTTGTTTGTTCTTAGTTCTTTTAGGTGTAAGAGTAGATTGTTTATCTGAGGTTTTTCTCATTTCTTGAGGTAGGCCTGTATTGCTATATATTTCCCTTTTAGACTGCTTTCTCTCTCTGTGTCCCAAATATTTTGGAACATTGTGTTTTTATTTTCATTTGTTTCCTTTTTTTTTTTTAATTTACTTGATTAATTTGTTGACCACCCATTTGTTGTTTAGTATCATGTTGTCTAGCCTTCACATCTTTGTGGGTTTTTTTTTCAGTCTTTTTCCTTGTGATTTATTTCTAGTTTCATATTGTTATGGTCAGTAAAGATGTATGGTATGACCACTTTTGTTAAATTTATGGAGGCTTTATTGGCCTGACATGATCTATTCTGGAGAATGTTCCATGTGCACTTGAAAATAATGTGTTTTCTCTGGTTTTGGATGGAATGTGCTTTATATATCTGCTAGGTCTGTCTGGTCTAACATGTCATTCAAGGGCACTGTCTCCTTATTGATTTTCTGCTTGGATGATTTAGCCACTGATGTAAGTGGAGTGTTAAAGTCCCCTACTATTATTGTATTACCATCAATTTCCTTCATTATGTCCATTGATATTTATTTGTTTTATGTATTTAGGTGTTCCAGTGTTGGGTGCCTAGATATTTATAATTGTTGTATCTTCTGTTGAATAGATCCCTTTATCATTATGTAATGCTTTTCTTTGTCTCTTTTTACCATCTTTAAAGTCTATTTTTTTTAGATAAACTATTGCTACTCCAGCAGGGTTTTTTTTTTTCACTTTGATTTGCATGGTAAATGTTTTTCCATCCCTTCACTTTCAGTCTGTAAGTATCTTTAGGTCTGAGGTGAGTCTTTTGTAGGCAGCATATAGATGGGCCTTGTTTTTTGTTGTTGTTTTTATCTATTCTACCACCCTTTGTCTTTTGACTGGAACATTTAGGTCATTTACATTTAAAGTAATTATTGATAGGTTTATACTTATTTCATTTTGTTATTTGTTTTCTAGTTGTTTTTGTAGTTCTCTCTTCCTTTTTCTCTTGTTCATTCTTCGTAATTGATGAATTTCTGCAGTATTTTGGGTTTTTTCTCTTCATTTTTTTGTGTGTATTATAGGTTTTAGGTTTATGGTTATCCTGGAGTTCTTAACATAACATACTAAGTTTATGATAGTCTATTAGAAACTGCCCTTTACAGATACAAAAGAAGAGAGTCCTCTTAAACTAAGAAACCAAGGAAGCGCCCTGTACCTTACTCAGCTGCCTAAGTTTGTCTGCTCTTGATGTTACAGGAAAATCCAACACATATAATCATGAGTAAAAGAATCCTGCATTAAAAACAACAAAAAAAAAAAAGGCCAAAAGATGATAGTTGAAACTACTTATAAGAAGAAAACATTTTAAAAAAAAAAGCTAGGAAAGTCCATAATCATAATTGGAAAAGAAGTCAAAAAAATCAGTAATGATTTTAAACAGTATGATTCAGCAAATTTGATCTAATGGACACATATAGATCACAATCTCCAATGATTACAGAATATACATTCTTTGCAAAGCATAGAGAACATTTATAAAAATGACCATATACTGAGCCATAAAGAAAATGTTTTAAAAGGCCAGGAAACGTAAAAAATACTGTAATACAATCCTTCAACACAAATATAATTAATCAAGACATAGTAGAAACATAAGAACATAACAAATCAGAAATTAAAAAATTCAAGATGAAGAAAAACAAATAAGGCGTTAAGCCTGGCTGCCTGCCGAGGTCCATGGTACAAAATCATCCAGAACATTATACAACAGATTGCATATCTAGGGCTGCCCCTTTATTCAATTTCCTTGTATGCACTGAAAAGACTACACAAAACTCCTTAGCTAGCCCTTCAGCTTGTCTGAGTCTACCTTGATCTGGCACATCCCATCTTGGCAACACAATCCCAGTGAGCCTTTGTCTAACAGCTGGTTTCATTCTGGCTCCCAGACCAATACACTGATCTGTTGTGCTTTGTGTCTTTATTACATATGCTTATTGGGCAACACATTCCCTGAAGATTCAAAAAATGGTCCTGTCAAGCCTGACACAGAAGTAGTTTATGCAATATCTACTTCAGAGGAATTACTCTATAACAGTTGCGACCTTCGAGAAAGACTGAGCAGGAATGTTGTCACACATCATTCTGATGGCTGTGGAGTTATTGGAGCAGCTCTTTATGGCTTGCCATTCTCAAGGCACCCAGCCCTTATGGAAAGCTTTGTTCGTACAGTGTAAAGCTACTAGAATCTGTGAACTTCAAGTTTTTGGCAAATATTAGTGAAGAAAATTAATGGAAAATTTAACTTTCTGATTCAATACCATAGGCTGTTTTGGTTAGAGGATCCAGGAATACAAACAAAAATCACAAATGTTAGACTAAAGAGCATTCAAAGTATCAAAGTATGGCTTGAAAAATGGTTAATAATGAGCTCCAAACTACCAAAATTGTATGACATGGTTAAAGAACATGTAAACCACTATTAACGATGCTAAAGGCAGAAGTTGAGAGTCAGAGTGTTCCTGTTTCTAAGGCTGACAAAGAACAGAATTCTGTATTGCTGGCTAAAAACTTAATGGAAAATGGAAAACTCCCAATAAATACGAAGTTTATTGCTCTGAAAATATTTTGCACCATGTTTAGACTCAGCGTTTTCACCATATGGTGCAGGAGATTTCAAAATACCTTTATCGTTGTAAAAATAATCACAGATTTGAGTAGGAATTATTCAAGTTGTACTGGAAGCTGTCACCATTGCATTTCTCCCAACTCTTGAATTAGAAGCAAATGAACTGAAGCATTTGCAAGCAATGCCAAATTCAACACAAGTTCCAAAGACAGTGAAGAGAAAATATGCAGAATGCCATCTTCCAAACTATAGAATTTCTTTTTGGAGTAATCTACCAGTTTAGCAGTGATCAGAAATCCTGATGTATACTTTCAGGAAAAACTTATAATTTGGATATCGTCAACTATGCTATTTAAGAATAAGGCGATGCCAACTGATGTTTCTAAGATCTTAAGAGAAACTCTGGGTACATAAAAACGACCATGGTTATTGTACTGTGTGGATCATTTCTTGACCCTTTATTATTTTTATTTCTCTTGGACTCTAATGGAACTATCAGCTTATGGGTTGGTATGATAATAAGGAACTCTTCATGGAATCAAAAGAATACCAAATGTAGATGATCCAGGGATAGAGAAAGAATTCCTATATAAAACATATGCTTCATGAGAAAAAAAAACACAGGCGATAACTATACTAATATAGTTGAGGGCCCTAACAAGGAAAAGAAAATCCTAAAAGTATTCTGTGACTGTGAATCTCATGACTAAAGATGTGGTTATTGGTCTCATTCACTTAGCTATTGCTTTATAGGATAACTGTCATGACTAAGAAGGGTAATTCACCCGTGTTTCATGAGTGTGGGATCATGCCACCTGTTGCAGGATACCTCAACTGTGTAAGTGAGAAGATGAATATTCCCGCATTTTGGCAGCATTTTAGCAAGGTCGTTTAAATTTGAATGCTAGAAATCCCTCATTTTCCACGAGAGCATATCTTCGGAGATAAGTGCATATTTCCAAAAATTCCATAGTCCGAAGTATGATCAAAACAAAAAAAAACTGTACTTTCTAACAGGACTTCATGATCTTTAGGTAGAAATAAAGTGGAGACTGCCAGTATTATACATACCACAAGTAATAGGTGAGGATTAATTTTCTAGAAAAGTAATGTGGCATTCTATCCATCAGATAAATATTTTGCCCAACGATATTCCTGCTGATAACTTGTGGTCAGGAGCACTGAAGAGTCAACTTTTGAAACGTTAAAGAAAATGGTTGAAAACAATGAAATCAAAGAATAGTAAAAATGAAGACTTGTGATAGAAAAGCTCCATGGGGCACCTGGGTGGCTCAATCAGTTAAGTGTCTGACACTTGGTTTTGGCTCAGGTCATGATCTCGCAGTTCTTGGATCAAGCCCCTTGTTGCACTCTGTAGTCAGGCCTGGAGCTTGCTTGGGTTTCTCTCTCTCCCTCTCTTTCTGCTCCTCCCTTCCTCTCTCTCTCTGATCCTCCCCCACTCACACATGCTCTAAATAGATAGATAGATGATAGATAGATAGATAGATAAACTTGAAAAGAAAAACTCCAAATAACATATTTTGAAGAATTAGCTCAGTATGAATCCAAAGCAAATTAGCGTCATGACTGACTTGGGTAAGTATTTAAAATTACCATATGTTCTCTTCTCAATTTATTAATAAAATGATAATTATATCTGGGCATGTCCTGTACCAATATTTCCCAGACTGTGTGAGTTTCAAGATCTGTAAGGGAATTGGGTGTCTGGAGATTCCTGCAGCATAGTATTTTAAAGCATAAATTAGGGCCTTGTGAAATTTTCAGCTAATTGCTCTATTCAGATTAATACACTTCTTGAAAATACCATGTAGCTTAAGTTTAATCAGATAAACACTTGACACTCCAAATTACACATCTTGGAACCATGTTGTATATAGAATAGTAATAAAAATAGATTTATGCTATGTTACCTCATTTCTTTTGAAATTCCTACTGTTTTTCTTGGTGTGGCTTAGCTTTACAATTTGGACATATATTATTCTCACACTCTTTTTTCTGTAACACAATAGCTTAAAATCTTCATGTATATATATATAATTTAAAACTTGCAGCCTTTAGAAAATTTATGACTATTTATGGTATACACTATATTTTTAAAATATGAATCTAACTGCTTTCGATATAATGATTTTGTTTTTGGTCACCTCTCAGTAACTGCAAAAGCTTTCTATGTCATTTTGTTCTGTTCTTTAAAAAGAGTTATGAATAGAGATTTCTCTACTTATTTATGGTAATAAATATGACTGATTGGAAATCTAAATAGTGTCATGGTGTATGGTCTTAAATACCTGTACTTTAAAAAGGCTGGTCCTTATAATGGAATGCTTTCTTTTAGGAGAGTTGCTGTGCTATTTGAGAGGTTCAGAGGTTAGTGTGAGAGCACTGAACCCACAATATATTTCACATTATAACATATATTAGCTTATAGCTCAGGCTTTAAATTTATGATAGTATCTTGCTATGTCTCCATTTAATATACATATACACACAACATACTAGATGTTTTTAAGCAACTACAACCTCATCTGTGAGAGTCCATACATTGCTGTTAAGTGTGTATATATATATATATATATATATATATATATATTTACATACATATATATGTAAATACATTTATATATGTAAATATATATGTGTGTATATATATACATACATATACATATATGTGTGTGTGTGTATATATATATGTGTGTGTGTGTGTGTGTGTGTATATATATGTATATATATATATATATATATATATATATATATATATTAATTTAGGGCCCCTGGGTGGCTCAATCACTTGAGCGTCCAGCTCTTGATCAGCTCAGGTCATGATCTCACAGTTGGTGGGATCACGCCTCCCAAGGGGCTCTGTGCTGACAGTGGGGAGCCTGCTTGGTATTCTCTCTCTCTATCCCACTCTGTCCCTTTTCCCCACTTCTGCACACTCTCTCTAAAATAAAAAAATATGTATACTTTAATTTTCTTTTGGCAATAATCTGCGTATTTATTCTAAAAGGTGTTCAAAACATCCCCCTATGTAGACTTTTAATTTAATTTATGAAATTTGAACAAAACTTATATGCATCTGTCTTTATTACATGCAGGTATGTCTGTGTTAGCACACACACAAATGTGCTATGGATCACAAATCTCTATTAATCGATTGTGAAAATCATATGTATACTTCACAAGACCCTGGAAGACAGTAAGATAAGGTAGATTTTGACAAATTTCATGATACTTTAAAAATATTAACAACTTACTTTGCAACTTATTTTGAAATTCTCTTAGGAAATTTTAGAAATCATGGTCTTTCTACTTAGAATTTTTCAGACTCAATTTAAAATGAGACAACGAAAAAAATAAAAAATAAAATGAGACAACATACACAAATAAGGGGTTAAAAGTCATGTATTCTGATACATAATTGTGACATTTCATATATTATAAAATTCAGATATTATAAAAATTTTTTTATCATTTGATTAAAGAATAGGCCCCTTTTAAAGAAAAAGCTTTTGGGGCGCCTGGGTGGCTCAGTCGGTTAAGCGTCCGACTTCAGCTCAGGTTCACGATCTCGCGGTCCGTGAGTTCGAGCCCCGCGTTGGGCTCTGGGTTGATGGCTCAGAGCCTGGAGCCTGCTTCTGATTCTGTGTCTCCCTCTCTCTCTGGCCCTCCCCCGTTCATGCTCTGTCTCTCTCTGTCTCAAAAATAAATAAACGTTAAAAAAAAATTTTTTTTAAATAAAATAAAAAGCTTTTGAGACCTCTAGTATGAACAAAAATTATTATTATATTGTAATACTGTAAGCTTGTTACGTATTAGGCTTATAGAGCTATAAATTAAATCAAATTTACAAATTAAATACATAGAAAATGATATAAACAGTAAAAGTTATATAAACAATACATAACAGGACATCAAATTAAAATTTTTACCAGGGTATCAAAATAGGATCATATCAAATCCCAAATATTTAAACTGGAGTCTTTAAAACTGGTGTTCTCCCTTATCAGCCCCCTCATTTTCTTCAAGAATGTAGGAGAGGAGAAGAGAAGAGTTTATGAAAAAACTTGAGTCTGGTGGAGCAGAATTCTCAAATGATGTATAAACCTCAAATGAATTCTGGAGTAACCATTCCAAAATTCACAACAGTTGAAATTACACTTAAACCTATTGGTGGGTCTCCCTGTTTACTTCCTAAATTCGGTAATGATTATTTTAGGTCATAAAGCATTAGGCAGCATTCACCCCATGTGGCACCTCCTTTTGACCTCCCTGTGGAATCATCCACTTAATTTGACTATCAATCGAGCAATGATTTGTTTATCATGTGCTTCTAAATCCTTATGCTTTTTATTTATTTTGCTTCTCCCTTTTTGACATTTTTTTTTTACTAGAAAAGGAATGTATGGTTGTTATCTCTGTTATCATTTGAAATTAGGTTAAGATCTTGTGCTTGATGGAATTTAATAGTGAATTAGTTTGTTTTTAGAAAGAAGATGTTTTCTGAAAAAAATAATAATTAAACATGAATTACATTAATTTTAAGGAGAACTGAGCCTTTAAAAAATTTTTTAATGTTTATTTATTTATTATTATTTTTTTAATATATGAAATTTATTGTCAAATTGGTTTCCATACAACACCCAGTGCTCATCCCAAA
>NC_064809.1:81683675-81703230 GCF_023721935.1 Panthera uncia
TCTTTTATCTTGTAGCTTCTTAGGTCTGTTTACAAATTTGCTTTAAAAGACTGAGAGAGTGAGGGACAGAGAGACAGAGAGGGGCAGAGATAGAGATTTTTGTTTCTTGTTTTTTTGCTTTTTGTTTTTTCTTTTTGCACATTATTAGTTAACAATGTATATTTTTTATTTTATTTTATTTTTTAATTTTTTTTTTCAACGTTTATTTTTTATTTTTTTTGGGACAGAGAGAGACAGAGCATGAACGGGGGAGGGACAGAGAGAGAGGGAGACACAGAATCGGAAACAGGCTCCAGGCTCTGAGCCATCAGCCCAGAGCCTGACGCGGGGCTCGAACTCACGGACCGTGAGATCGTGACCTGGCTGAAGCCGTACGCTTAACCGACTGCGCCACCCAGGCGCCCCTATATTTTTTATTTTAAAGTACAGTTTGTTATGTCTACACATAAAAAAATTAGCAATGTAACCTACTGAGATACATGGGAAGTCAATAATCACCAATATCATCGCCTTTTTTTCTTTCTCTAAATAAACTGAATCAAATGTTTTTTGTAGGTATCATATAAATGTAACCTGAGATAAAGTTCCATTAAAATAATCAGGAAACTTACAGCCTATTCATTTTGTGTCAGTCTTTAATTTATGTATAACTTTTTGAATTGATGTACAAATTCCATTGTCCACCTGAAAAATGAAAAAGATATCAACAAACTAGGGAAGTGATCATGGCAATTAGGCAAATGAAACAGAATTCATAAAAATTAATTAGTTCTGGCATGAAGCAAAATTACAAATAACTTGTTTCTGTTTTCACACAATTCTATGTGCAGCTTTTATCATTATTTAGGATTGAGCAGATTGTGTTTGGATAAATGCTTTAGCCAAATGAGATACCAGTAGAATTTCCTTCCAAAAGCAATTGGTCTGTGGGAATCTGTGGAATTGAGATTTAAAACAACAACAAGAAAACAACTCTGAAGAATTAATTTGACAATGGCTTTTCCTAACATTTTCTGTGTGTGTCTCTTAGTGTTTTACATATGAGGCAATCTAATTAAATAAAAAATCATAGAATTTCAACACTTGAAGAGTGATTGTCCAAAAATTTCTCCAGCACTTAAACTACTCTGTGGCATTGAAGCTTTACCTGTCTTGGCTCAGTTCCTAGAAACTTATCAGTTCCCAAATAGTCTCACCATCTGAGAAAGCCAGTGATGCTTCAAGAAGTCATGTTTATGTTGCCCTTTATCTACTTTGTTGCCATTTATGTTTTTGGGCTCAAGTTCTACCCACAGAAACCTAACACGTCTAATTCCTACTCTGTGTAATGGCTCTTTCAACACTTAAGGAGATCTTTATGTGATGAACAAATACAATTAAAAGAGATAAATTATATACCATTAAAAAAATATATCAGTTTCCTTTCTTGAATATTTTTGTTTTTTAGTAACATAGTCATTCTTTTAATGTTTTTTGTTTATTTATTTAGAGAGAAAGAGAGAGAGCAGGGAAGGGTCAGAGAGAGAGGGACAGAGAAAGAATCCCAAGCAGGCTCCAGGTGTCAGCACAGAGCCCAATACAGGGCTCGAACCTACAAACCGTGGGATCATGACCTGAGCCAAAACCAAGAGTCCAACACTGAATAAACTGAGCCACTCAGGCACCCCAGAAACATAGCATTCTTAAACAAGTGTGGTCCAACACCTCTGGGTTACTGTCATATATTCTCTGGATTTTTATTTTTAAAACTACTTTTACCTAAATATAATCTTAATGAAGAAGACTCATTAATGTTGTCATAGTTCCACTCTGTGGACATGTCCTTTTAATATTCTATGTGATGAAAGGGGAAGTTTGCATTAAACAATTTTGAACTGCTGGACAATAGTTTGATTTGCAAGCTGAACTAGCCACTTTCTTGACTCGACACCATTCTTACTTAAAAGAACAAGTGACAGACAAAAAGAGATTATTCAGAATTGACTATCAGACAGAAATTTACTCAAAAATGGATGAAGTGAGCTGTTCAAAAAACATGATAGTATTTATTCCCAATAATAAAATTTTAGCTTCCAAATGAAAATTTAAAACTTGAATTTGCTATCATAAATTTATCCTTCTAATAAAGATTTTTCTACTAAAGAGACCAGTATAGGATAGCAACAGTGAACTAATATTTTCCAAATGACCAATCACTTATAATACAAAATTATACATGAGAAAAAGATGCAAAGTATGAAATATACTATTGAATACTAATACACAATTTACTGTTATAGTATATGAACTTTTGATTGGTATGGGGTCAGACCTTACATTATGTCTAACTTTTAAGAAATTATTCTTTGCTGATTTTTGACATAGTATCAAAAGGAGACAGAGTTATCTGCAAAAGTTGTTGAAATACTCTTTCCATTTTCCTACTTCATATCTGAGACTGTATTTTCTTTATACGTGTCAACAAAAAAATATATATCACAAAAGCTTGAACTCAGAGCAGGTATAAAAATCCAGCTATCTTCTATTTAGACAAACTTTAAAGAGATTTGTAAAATGTAAAAAACTGCCACCCTTTCACTATTTCTTTTGTTTTGGAAAATACATTTATCATAAAAATATGTTATTTGTGTTAACACACTATGTGCTTGTTGCTTTTTAAAATGAATTAATAAATAAATGCTTTAAAATTTGCTTTAATTTCTAATGTGATTAATATTGATCAACATCACTTACATAAATGAAAGCTCTTTGAGGTCCCTGGTAATTTTTAAGAGTAAGTAGAAGTCCTGAGACCAAAGAGTTTGAGAGCCACTGATCTGAGCTTATTTATCTCTCTGTGTGTATCTCTTGTTTCAACTTCATACTACCTTATTCAACTTTACCTGAGTTAATTTAATCCTTGAAATCACCACGTTCTGTCTGGTCTTCTGGTCTTTTCTTTTGTTCTGTAATACTATCATTCTTCTGATTTTCCCCACCAACTTTCTCTTTTTCTTCAGATATCTTCTAATATCTTCTAAGATAAATATCACTTCCTTCCAGAAGCCTTATAAAAGCAACTAGTCTACTGTATTGTAATTACATGTTAAATTGTCTGTCTCCATGCTGGATGTCTCACTTGTTCATCCCTAATCCCCTACAATTTAAGAATAACTAACATTTGTTGAGCACTTTGCCCTAGGCACTGGTTGACATTTTGCATGTATTATTTCATCTAATCCTAACATCAAGCTTATTAGACAGGTTTCCATATTCTCCTTTTAATGATAAAGACATTAGCAGAGAAGTTAATAATAAGTAGCCTAGATTTCATTGTCAGCAAATATTGAAGCTGAGACTCAAACTGCATTTGTTGACTCATTACAATAAACTTCGCCTCAGTGTCTGTCACCTAGTGAGCATTCAACAAGTATTTGCTAAATAGAATTTTCTTTCAAAGATGTTTTCTGTCCTTTGGTTAATTTCCTGGATAACACAACATTATATATTTTCCTTCAATGTCATTATTTAATTTTTTTTTACAATTAAGTAGGAAAAATAAAGCCTTTAGACTGACAAAATTTAAAAGATGATATATATGTATATATATACATATATATATATAATGTATATACATACTGTTTCTTAGAATTAGTAAAATATTACCTAGCCTCAAGACTGACAAGAAAAATCAAAATTATATTGTTGGAGAATTCCTCCTGAGGTAGTATTTAGAAAGACTATTCAAAAACATACTTAATTTTATTGTCTTTAGTCTCCTACGACTACAAGTGGAATTGTGAAACACCTCATAAATTTCTTATATTCTCACTCTAAAGGACAGTTCTCAAATAAATGAGTGTGAAATCCACTGGCCATGAACTATGCTACAGAATAGTGATATTGAAATTTTGATACTACCTACTCTAGAAGGAATAAAATTGCCAGCCCTAAACAGGACAATTACCCATTTCATATCCCTGGATTCAGTCTTCTTTGATGGTCCAAACATTACTCAACATTTCAAATTAAGATGGAAAGATACCTCTAGGCAGATGTACATTCTCTTCCACATTTCCTGCTGTCAGTTCATTTTGTTAGCCCTTCTATTACGTTTTCAGTGTCACTATGATCTGGAGATGAAAGGGGTGATATTTAAATTATATAAAAGTAACCAAACCTAAAGGTAAATTTATAGGACAAAAAAATTATGGTGGGTATATAGTGAATATACTGAAATGCAGACACGTCCTGGAGTGGGGAAAGTGAATTCTATATAGAGCTGAGTCAATGAACCACTTGGATCCAAATCAGATTGAATGAACTATGTTAAGTAAATAGTCTTATGAGACACCATTCAACTACACATTTGCACGTGAACACTTATAGTATAATGAAGCTATAAAAGTAACCTAGACAGACTCCTTGCATTTTTCTTATACTTTATATTATCACAACTCTCAAAATTTAAATAAAAGAAGGAATGTGAGACACAGACCAATAAATAATGTGTTAATTAATTGGTTACCTCTGTAGAAAACTACTGCTCAATCCCATGGGGGAACCTATGAGAAACTACATAGAATGTACCTCAGAATTGTCTCTTCTCTCCATAGAGTAAAGGGGCTGGTTGAACTATACACCAACTCCTGTTACTTATTTGTTCAGGAATGACCCAGGGGACTCTTAACTACCTTGAAATTTCACTGCTAAAACAGGCTTCTACAGCTAAGGAGAAAGCCATGAGTCAGCAAAGCAAAGAAACTGCTTTTTATATATCATAAATATATGACATGGCACACAGATATATGATATATAGGATATGACACAGATACATATACATAAGATATAATAAGATATATAAGATACATATATGATATGGCACACAGACCAGGTGAGTGAACAGTGCACTATAGCTGTGGTGAATCCAGGTCAGTCAAGGAGATTTAGCATAATATATCCAAGCATGGATCATCAGCTGTATCACTTGATTCAGCATGTTTCCCATATGAAGTCCTCTCTGTTGCTGACTCTTCTAGGTGGTACTGTGTGCAACCTCTAAGATTTGTTTACAGTACTTAAGAAAACAAGTTATAGTTCCCATTTGCGGCTATCAGAGGTCATAATTTATATTTGTCATCCTTTTCATCCACTCACACTAGATTTCCTTCACTTTTGCCCAACATTTCAACTGATGTAAGTTGTTTGTCTGGTGGAGTCACCATTTATCTCTGGGGTATCTGAGTCCTTAGTGCCCTTCACCTTATCAGATTAGGTTTTAGCAATTGTCCATGCACAATTGTCACTAGTCATGAAAGTCCCAAGGGATGCCCAGAAAAACCTACCAGTTTCAAACATATTTATCTCTATCCCCATTATATAGGGAATATACAAACCAAAGCTTCTCATGAAAAGAAGAATTGATTATCTCCATTAGTATAGTAAATACTTTCTTTACCTACTCATTCACTCACATGAGGACTCCAAAATGATCAGGCAACAGGAATATTTTTATGTTCAGTGGAATTCTTATAATGCACCCAGACGAAGGCATACTGCCTGATGACTAGGATCTCTAACCCAGGAGAGTCTAGAGTTGCACAGGCACAAAGCTCAAATTCTGCAAAGTCACTGAGAGTGAGAAGAACTAATCCTACTTCCACTCTTTGGTTTGGGAATCCAACTTTTCTAGCCTATTGGCAAGTGTGCCATAGATATGTTTTAGTCCAGCATATATACTGTTTCCTGGAAAACAGCAACCAAACCCTACAGGCTGTCATCGTCAGATTCGTTCCTTGTTCCAAAGTGGTTTTACCCAGGATCCTATGTCAATAAATCAGATTTTTTGTAATCACATAATCTTCTGGTCTAAGTAATCAATCACATAGTATTCTGGCCTAAGTAATATAGGCAGGAAGGCAAACCCATATCCAGAGTAGATGAGTATCTCAATAAGATAAAAACTTTGTCCCCTCCACAGTAAAATTACATCAGAAATTAATTCAGATATAATTAATAGGCTTTAGGGGCCTGTCTAGATTCTTGAGAGACGTTACCATACCTGGGGCTAGGCATTTCTCTCTCTTCTTATGATTCAGGAATTCAGGAACAGCTAGATTAGCATCGGTGAGAGGGAGCTCATACTATAATTTGTGTATAAGTTCCATCCATGTTTCCACAGCTGCTTCATAAAATACAATGTTTGAACTTCCCTTATCACCTAAAAAAGTCACAGAAAGAATAAAACTGAAAGACATAATATTCTTTTGAAATGTCATCTTTTAGTTTCAGCAATTAAAAATTATATATGGATAAAATTATCTTTATAAATAAAATGCAATGAAATAGGATTTACTCAAGACTTATTTGACCTTTTAGTTGAAAAGATAATTTCTGAAAGCAAGTATATTTTCATCTTCTTTATAAATATTTTAAATTAAAATTACTCTTTATACTTTAGCTAGACTTTACAGGGAAAACCAAGATCTCCACTCAAGAAAAATTTAAAGTTCATGTGTATTTAAAAAAAATCAATTACAAACCGAAATCAGAATTATCCTCCATGAAGTAATGAAAATTATGACTTTTTAGAATATCAAATCTGAATGTTCATCACACATCAAAGCTGAATTTAAATGTATCAGATACTCGAAAATATTTTAAACACGAGGTTTTAAAAATGCTCATTATCAACTAATATCATTTTCTGCAGGAGTGATTTATTATGTAGAAATTTTCAAAATATTTTTATCACAATACAGTGGAAACTTGTCAAAGATATTACCTATGTATTTTACACTCTTTTGAAAATGTGAAGTAAAATGATATTCTAGAAATGGAGAGTTATTATCATCAATAGACAGTGAAAATGCATATTGAAATTAAATGCATGGAAACCAGATGATGACATAGAGAAGTATTTCCTTTATTACACTCAGAACTCTACTTTTCTCCTATTTGATTTTTTAAGGTTTTATATATTCAAAGCAGTTTTAGGTCCACAATAAAACTGAGAAGGAAATACAGATTTCTCATATATCTTGTGCCTCCACTCATGCACAACCTCCCCCACTATCAACATTACTCTCCTGAATGGTACAGTTTTTAACCAAAGATGAACCTCCATTGACACATCACAATCACCCAAAGTCCAGAGTTTACCTTAGGATTCACTCTTAGTGTTATGCATTCTGAGTTTGGACAAAAGTATAATGACATATATCCATCAGTGTAATATCATACAGAATATTTTCACTGCCCTAAAAATCCTCTGTACTCTGCCTGTTCATCTCTCCCCACCCACTATCCTTGGCAACCACTGATCCTTTTATTGTCTCCATATTTTGATCTTTCCCAGAACGTCATATAGTTGGAATCATACAGTATGCTGCCTTTTCAGATTGGCTTCTTCCACTTAGTACTATGCATTTACAATTCCTCATGCTTTTTCATAACTTGATAGCAAAAGCCTTGGATTTTAAAATCTGGATCACAAAACACCATGTAGCTTCACTCATTTACAAACTTTATAAAACAATGGAGAGGTAATGGTATCTAATTATAAGTTACTGAAGCCAGGACTATGTTGATCTGGTCTAACATTGTAGATGGAGGAATTAGCAATGTCTGACCCAGGAAGGTTATTTATATACATACATGTTAAAAGAATGTACCTAAAGTGAAGAAAGTGACTGCTTCAGTTACATAATTCAAAGCTGGTATGTTAACAAAGCAGAGGAAATCCATACCTTGAACACAGAAATCTTTGAGTCTATGGGAAGCTTCTGCATCCTATTTGCCCCCTCCCTGATAGTTCTTTCATCACCATGGGAGGACACTTCATCATGTGTCCTTCTTAGCATACCTTGCTGCAAAGAACTACACATATTTTGCTAAAACCATTGCAGTGGTCTTGATACAAGTAGATCTTGAATTTCTAAAATATATAGGTCTTTACTCCATACTTTTCCAGAGGTAGAAACCCAAGTAGGCTAGTCCTGGCATTTTGACAAGATTTTTATAATCCCCTTATCCAACTTCAGAGAATTGATAAAATTACAATTATATTTCTGTAGCATGTTTCAGTCTATAAAGTGCTTCCTATAAAGTACTTCATTTCCTTCTCATGATAATCTTTACAGTTGCTCACAGAAGATAATATTATGCATAATTTTGAGTGAAACTAAACTTTGGGAGCTTAATTCACATGCACAAGTCTGTACATTTATTAAGGGACATAGTATTATTACTTTAGGGAATATACTCCATTATATTCCAAATTAAATAACTTGTCTATTTCTCTTTTATAAAAATGTAGACAAAGTTTTATATGGAGAAAAGTTCCTTGGATGGAAATGGGGTGTGGGGTAGGAGGAAAAAGAGCCATGACATTTTAAAAGAACATTTAATCTAAAGCAAACTGTTGTTATTTCTACCAGCAAGAGCATCTCAAAGTTAAAGTAAATAAAGACAACATTTTACTTAGAGGAAGAACAAAAAGTATAGATTTTGGATTTCTCCATGGATAGAAGTTTGTAGCTTTCACAGTGATAACAGCTTGTCTTGGTAAAATGACACCTTTTGGCTAAGAAAATGCACATCTATTTTCATGAAAAATTTAGCATAAAAATGTTGTATGTCTCCCCAAATTTGAAAGCTGTTTTAAAAATTGAGAAGGCAACAGGAATAGTAAGGGATAATGGAAATAAAACCACATCAGAAGTGTGATGGTAACTGGCTTGAATTGCTACACAGTCATTAACAACTGTTCTTATGTGGCTTTAAGCAAATTGTTTCACCTCCAGGAGTATAAAATAAGTAACCTTGATGAGATGACACACCTCACTTTCAACCAAGTCTTACATTCTGTGATTTTAACTGGTGTAAAATATTTCTTAGATCGCTGAGAATATGTGGTTTTAATGTTATTCATTTGTTTTCCAGTATCGTTTTGAAGAAAACTGTAATGACTCTTAAATGCTTTCAAACGTAATGAACGTCAAGGCTGTTCTTCCTAAAATGTTAGAAATCAAAACATATGGGTGTGAATTCCTCTCATATGAGAAATTTAAAATTTAATTAGAAATAAAGGGGATGATTATGTTTCAAAATTCACAGTGATGAAGTTCGGGTGTCTTCACTACAATTCCTTAGAAGGATAAAGAAACTAATGATGATATTAGAAGTTTAAACTAGTGGAAATTAGCTTCAATATCCTGTAGTATACGATAGAATCTTACTTAGGTACATATTCATCCTGAGTCAATAAAAAACTGGGGACTTGCCTTGATGGAACACAAGCTGTCACGGAGGAAAAGAGGTATCAGCATAATGCCCACAGAGGCCACACATACTCTACGGCTCCTCTCGAAAAGCTTTCTACATTATTTTGCTCTGACTTCCTCAGATGGATAACTATACTCTAAAAACATAACCATTCTAGAGGTGCTAAAATTGTATCTGAATCTTTTTAGCAGCTTTATGTCATTAAAACTGGAAACAGCACAAATGTCCATCAACAGATGAATAAATTGTGGTATATTCCCACAGTGGCATACTACTGAGGAAAGGAAAAGAAATGAACTATTGATACACACAACCCCAAATAACTATGCTGAATGAAATTAAAACAGGCCTATAGATATATACATATATATATATATATATATTTATATATTTATATTTCAAAATATCAAATGTAAACTAGTCTATAATTACAGAAGCCAGAGCAGTGATTGCTTGGGTGTGGGGGCTAGAAACAGAGGGGGGAATTACAAAGGCACAGGAGAAAACTTTTGGGAGTGATGAACATGTTTATTAGCTTAATCTTGGTGATGATTTCATGGGTATATATAAATGTCAAAACTTATAAAAGCTTATATTGTAAATACATGCAGTTTACTGTATGCCAATTATGCCTCAAAAGAGCTGCTTAAAAAAAAAAAAAACTGCTGGGGCGCCTGGGTGGCGCAGTCGGTTAAGCGTCCGACTTCAGCCAGGTCACGATCTCACGGTCCGTGAGTTCGAGCCCCGCGTCAGGCTCTGGGCTGATGGCTCAGAGCCTGGAGCCTGTTTCCGATTCTGTGTCTCCCTCTCTCTCTGTCCCTCCCCCGTTCATGCTCTGTCTCTCTCTGTCCCAAAAATAAATAAACGTTGAAAAAAAAAAATTAAAAAAAAAAAAAAACTGTAGTAGCGTACAGTACAATGATACCAATTAAGTTCCAGATATGTTTACGTCATCAATAGTTAAGATTACACATAGGGTCACCTCTTTGGGGAAAAAATTTTGGAAGAATTCTAATTTTTGCTTTCACTTTTAGCATATACTTTGCATGATAAGTTCAAGGTTTTAAATATACTAATGAATTTATCTCCTAACTACAAACCAAAGAGTTATGTGGATTTCATTTTAGGATTTTATTTTGGATTTAGGACTTTAATTGTTTGAAGTACATTATTGAAATTTTTTTAATTGGTGCTACTGCATATGGGTTTCAATACTACCACGTCCCATCTGGGAGGATTTTAGAGGCCTCAGGGAACCACTTGCCTTCCCCATGGGCTTATACCTCAAGCTTTGCTCTTGCTATTACTCTGTGAAGAAACTTGCACTTTTATCTCAGTCCTAGTAACTGGTGTCCTATTTTTGTGTTCCACAATAAAAGTACTGCCTTCTTGGGGCGCCTGGGTGGCTCAGTCGGTTGAGCGTCCGACTTCGGCTCAGGTCATGATCTCACAGTCTGTGGGTTCGAGCCCCGCATCGGGCTCTGTGCTGATGGCTCAGAGCCTGGAGCCTGCTTCGGATTCTGTGTCTCCCTCTCTCTGGGCCCCTCCCCTTCTCATACTCTGTCTTTCTCTGTCTCAAAAATAAATAAAAACATTAAGAAAAAAAAATTTTAAAGTACCACCTTCTTTTCCTACAAAGCCTCCTGCTGTACATCAGACCATTTGACACTCTTATAAGAGGTAGCTTCCTTTCTGTAAACCACCTTGCACTAACTGACTACCTTTTGCCCTCAAACTTTATTAAAGTATAATTGACAAATAAGATTATATAAATCGGGGCACCTGGGTGGCTCAGTCTGTTGAGCTTCCAACTTCCGTCATGGTCAGGTTATGGCTCAGGTCATGATCTCACGGTCTGTGAGTTTGAGCCCCTCCTTGGGCTCTGTGCTGACAGCTCAGAGCCTGGAGCCTGTTTCAGATTCTGTGTCTCCCTCTTTCTCTGGCCCTTCCCCCATTCATGCTCTGTCTCTCTCTGTCTCAAAAATAAATATTTTTAAAAGATTATATGAATCTAAGGTTATAACATGATATATGATACAGTGAAATGATTATCACAATAGAGTTAGTTGACATGTCCATCACCTCACATAGTTAACTGTGTGTGTGTGGGGGGGGGGGGGAGGTGTGAAAACAGTTAATATTTATTCTCTGAGCAAATTTCAAATATACGATATTGTTAACTATAGTCACCATGTAGTACAGTGGATCCTCAGCGCTTATTCATCTTTACTTTTTTATGTTCATTTTGAGAGAGAGCAAGCGAACATGAGGCGGGGAGGGGCAGAGTGAGAGTGGGAGGGGGGACAGAGGAACCGAAGCAGGATCTGTGCTGCCAGCAGAGAGCTGGATGTGGGGCTCACACTCAGGAGCCATGAGATCATGACCTGAGCCAAAGTCAGGCGCTGAATGCACTGAGTACCCCAGTTACCCCAGAACTTACTCATCTTTATCTGAAAGTTTGTATCTTTTGGCCAACATCTTCTCATTGCCTCCACTCCATAGCCCTGGCAACCACCATTCTACCCTCTGTTTCTATGAGTTTAACTTGTTTATTAGATTTCACATAGAAGTGAGAATATACAGTATTTGTCTTTCTTTGATTTATTTCACTTAGTACAATGCCCTCAAAGTCTAACCATGTTGCACAAGACAAGATTTCCTACTTTTCTGTGACTAATATCCATATATATGAATATATATTCATATTTGTATATATATGTGTGTATATATATATATATTGTATATATATACATACATATATATACAGTATATATTGTGTATATACATATATACACAAACATACTTATATAGTCTCCACATTTTCTTTATCCTTTTATCCACTGATGGATACTTAGGTTGTTTCCATGTGTTGGCTATTGTAAATAATGCTGCAGCAAACTTGAGATTGCAGCTATCTCTTTGATATAGCGATCTCATTTCCTTTTGGTATATACCCAGAAGTGGGAGTCCTGGATCATATACTAACCAACCACTTAATTTTGCTGTCTCCTGGTTGCTTTAGAATCCCATATATGCTTTTACCCTCTGTAGGTCATTGCCTAGTTTTGTCATTATTTTCCTTCTGTAGAGCTTTCTGGTCTCAGGATCTGTTCTGCCACAGTGATGACTGAGTCCTATTTTTGAAAATATAAGTAATATAAAGAATAATGTAATATATTTTCCTATTTATGAAACAAATTTCTTTTTTTTAATTTTTTAATATTTATTTATTTATTTTTGAGAGAGAGAGAGAATGTGAACAGGTGAGGGGCAGAGAGAGAAGAAGATACAGAATTCTAAGCAGGCTCCAGGCTCTGAGCTGTCAGCACAGAGCTGGACATGGGACTTGAACCCACAAGCCATGAGATCATGACCTGAGCTAAAGTTGGATGTGCAACTGACCGAGCCACCCAGGTGCCCCTTGGAGCAGAAATTTCTAATGAGATTCTAAAGCATTGTGTGAAAAGGACAACATATCACTTGTCAGGCATTGCCTTAATCCCTGAATAAATAACTTAAAAGTTTCCCTATTTCTAATATTGATTCATTACCATGCTCCCAGAATATCGTGGGGATTTCCAGTGTGGATTAAATGGAACAAAGTTAAAACCAGTGATGTTCTTTTTCTGATTTATTGTTACTGATATCATATATTCTACTTAGCTTCTACTTTTTCAGAATATTCTAATCAGATGTAATTATTTGCCTATAACTCACCTGAAGGATATGGACTGCCTACCTCTGAGCATAACTCAGCTAGGAAAATTATAGAGAATTACAGGAAAATCTTACTGAACTATATGGTGACAAACATACCTACTAGCAAGTTCCAAAATTCCTTTGTTCTCTCACTTGTCCTATATGACTTTGTGTTATTCTTTCCCGGGAAGCCTAAAGCCATTCAGTTTGTTTCTTTGACTTCCCGCTTCTCCCCCTCAAGGTGTGTTTAATTGCTTTTTTTACATTTTCATTCTTTTTTGCAGGGTTCATATGTGTTCCAGTCCTTCCCTCATTGGCCACAATTCTGCTAATCTCTTCTTTTTAATTTCCACTTTCCACTCAATTTCTTTCTTAAGATTTCTCTATGAGGGGATTGAAGTCCCATCTGACCTAATTTGAGTTTATTAGAGCAAGATGAGTGAGGGTATTATAAACATTCAACTTATAATTATTAAGATGTTGGGACAAGCCACCAAAAGGCCTATGGGTCTACGATTTAGTGAACTGACTTCTCAACGTGGGACCTGAAACTGAAAATCATGTAACGTGGAGCTCTGAAAATTCATATGATTCCCTGACAGGACAGATAATATAAGGTAGATTGAAAGAGCTTTCATCCCCCTAAGCCCCCTACAGCTTAATCATTTGCATAGTGGGTACAAGAGTACATTAGTGTGTTGAACAGAACACAAACCTGCCCACTGTCCTGTCCCTAAGGAGTATCACTGGAAGTATCTGACAAAAAAATATGGAAAAAATGTTAGAGGGAAGGAATTAACATCAAGCACTCATGCAGAAGGGAGGAGAATCACCACATGGAGTTAACTACCAGAAACTCTAACTCTAAGATGTATGCTCAATAAAATAATCTATGAAATGCAGATTTCCTTTGTAATAGGCTGTTAAAGCCTATGTGTTACAAAATAGCTTCTAGGTCAGCTAAAGGAATAAGAAACAATCTGGTAATCTTCTCCCCACCAAAAGTGGGGAATTTAGTACTGAATTTAGCACTCGATACCAGGCATTAAAAATGGAAAAGAGGGTCATGTATTAGGTGTAGTGGTCGTGATGCTAGCAGTAATTACTAAAATCTATTGAGTGCTGACTATATGCTTGGCACTGCTTCACAAGTTTTCAACAAATTAACTCATTGAACTCGAGCTACCTTGTGAGTAGGTACCACTAACTCCATGTCAAGATAAAGAAACTGAGGGACAGAGACGGTAAGTAGATTGCGCCTATTTCCACAGCTAGCAAGCAGAAGATTTTGCATTTGGTCATAGATCGTATATACAAAATGCGAGCACATCACCCTTGCCAATGCCTCTGTCGTTCCCCAGCCTCGCTTCTGGGCAGAAGCCTCTGCAGATGCACTCCCTGTGTTAAGATTACCATGGCTGATGGTAGGTAGATTGTTAGGGGCCCTTCTTGTTCCCTTATATGACTGTTGTGGGTCAGATGACCCACACACATGACCAGGGAGAATTAAATGAGGACTGGATCTCAGTGAACACTTACTTAAACAGGGAGGATGTTGCAATAGCGGCATCCTCACTCAGAGAGGAATTTGGGTCTCTTCAGTGTCCCACTTGTCTGCATCAGAACAGGGCAAACTTCTTGCTTCACTGTCTTTCCTAAAGATATTATATCAGAAATGGAAAACATTTCTCATTAGTTATTTTTCTCTAAAGATGCAGAAAGCTAGTTATTTATTTAACTGCTGTACCTTGCTTAGAGTGAAAATGATTAATAAACATTCAGGATCCTAACAAAATTTGTGTTTAGTCCACTGAGGAGAAGATTTTCTCTGAATGACATTTTCAGAATTTTAAGTTCTTAACCAAATTATGCAGTAAAATAGGTATTGTTGATTCCTTGAAAATATGCATTCTCACAAATATTATTCGGGATGAAATACCAAGTATATTAACATGCCTAGGTGGCTTATCATCGTTTAGAAATTATTAAGAAAGTCATTAGTTTTATTTTTAAAATGTATCTTCCATATTAAAATATGAACATATCTTAATGTATCTTCTATTCCAAGTGAATGCCAACTATCAAAATCATCATCCATTAAAAGTAGCAGGTATGATAATTGGGGAAGATGGCGGCGTAGAAGGACACGGAGCTCACCGTGTCCTGTGGATCACTTAGATTCCACGCACACCTGACTAAATAACCCAGAAAATCACCAGAAGACTAGCAGAACGGATTCTCCGGAGCCAAGTGTAGACAAGAGGCCCACGGAAGAAGGTAGGAAGGGCGGAGAGGCGGTGCATGCTACAGGGATGGGCGGCAGGGAGCCAGGGCAGAGAGACAGCCTGCCGGCAAAGCAGAGGCCCCGAGTCTGGCTTGCAAAAGCGGAGGGGCTGGAGGGAATGTGTTCTGACAGCAAGCGGGACTTAACATCTCAGAGGTTATAAGCTAACAGCTCTGCTCAGAGAGCGGGAGGGCTGGAGGACAACGGGAAGGAAAGTTGTTGAGCCCCAGAAGACAGAGCACAGCTTGGTGGGGAACAAAGGCGCTCACCAGCGCCATCTCCCTCACCCATCCCCCAGCCAAAATCCCAAAGGGAAACAGTTCCTGCCAGGGAACTTGCTTGCACCCCAACCCAAACACCCAACGATGAGCTTCTGCAGATCCATCCCTCCCTCGGTGGGTCTGACTCCCTCCTGGTGCCGCAGTGCCCCTCCCGAAGTGGATTTCTGAAGGAAAAGCAAGCTGAGCCTGTCCCTCCCGCCCCTGTGCACCTTGCTGATCCACCCCAGCTAATACACCAGATCCCCAGCACCACAAGCCTGGCAGTGTGCAAGCAGCCCAGATGGGCCACGCCACCCCACAGGGAATCCCGCCACTAGGAGAGGGAAAGAGAAGGCACACACCAGTCTGACTGTGGCCCCAGCAGTGGGCTGGGGGCAGACATCAGGGCTGACTGAGCCCACCAACGCAAGTTATTGAAGACAGCACAGGGGAAGTGCCCCCCAGTTCCGCACCACTCCAGGGACTATCCAAAATGATGAAACAGAAGAATTCCCCTCAAAAAAACGTCCAGGAAATAATGACAGCTAACGAACTGATCAAAAAACGATTTAAACAATATAACAGAAAGTGAATTTAGAATAATAGTCATAAAATTAATCGCTGGGCTTGAAAACAGTATAAAGGACAGCAGAGAATCTCTTGCTACAGAGATCAAGGGACTAAGGAACAGCCAGGAGGAGCTAAAAAATGCTATCAATGAGTTTCAAAATAAAATGGAGACAACTATGGCTCGGATTGAAGAGGCAGAGGAGAGAATAGCTGAACTAGAAGATCAAATTATGGAAAAAGAAGAAGCTGAGAAAAAGAGAGATAAAAAAATCCAGGAGTATGAGGGGAAAATTAGAGAACTAAGTGATGCACTAAAGAGAAATAATCTACACATAATTGGTATTCCAGAGGAGGAAGAGAGAGGAGAAAGGTGCTGAAGGTGTACTTGAAGAAATAATAGCTGAGAACTTCCCTGATCTGGGGAAGGAAAAAGGCACTGAAATCCAAAAGGCTCAGAGAACTCCCTTCAGACGTAACTTGAATCGATCTTCTGCACGACATGTCATAGTGAAACTGGCAAAATACAAGGATAAAGAGAAAATTCTGAAAACAGCTAGAGATAAACGTGCTCTAACATATAAAGGGAGACCTTTAAGACTCATGACCGATCTCTCTACTGAAACTTGGAAGGCCAGAAAGGAATGGCAGGAGATCTTCATTGTGATGAACAGAAAAAATTTGCAGCCAAGGATCCTTTATCCAGCAAGTCTGTCATTTAGAATAGGAGAGATAAAGGTCTTCCCAAACAAACAAAAACTGAAGGAATTCATCACCACTAAACCAGCCCTACAAGAGATCCTAAGGGAAATCCTGTGAGACAAAGTACCAGAGACATCGCTACAAGCATGAAACCTACGGACATCACAATGACTCTAAGCCCATATCTTTCTATAATAACACTGAATGTAAATGGACTAAATGCGCCAACCAAAAGACATAGGGTATCAGAATGGATAAATAAAAAAAAACAAGACCCATCTATTTGCTGTCTACAAGAGACTCATTTTAGACCTGAGGACACATTCAGATTGAAAGTGAGGGGATGGAGAACTATCTATCATGCTACTGGAACTCAAAAGAAAGCTGGAGTAGCCATACTTATATCAGACAAACTAGACTTTAAATTAAAGGCTGTAACAAGAGATGAAGAAGGGCATTATATAATAATCACAGGGTCTATCCACCAGGAAGAGCTAACAATTATAAATGTCTATGCGCCGAATACAGGCGCCCCCAAATATATAAAACAATTACAAACATAAGCAACCTTATTGATAAGAATGTGGTAATTGCAGGGGACTTTAATACTCCACTTACAGAAATGGATAGATCATCTAGACACACAGTCATAAAGAAACAAGGGCCCTGAATGATACATTGGATCAGATAGACTTGACAGATATATTTAGAACTCTGCATCCCAAAGCAACAGAATATACTTTCTTCTCGAGTGCACATGGAATATTCTCCAAGATAGATCACATACTGGGTCACAAAACAGCCCTTCATAAGTATACAAGAACTGAAATCATACTATGCATACTTTCAGACCACAATGCTATACTATGAAGCTTGAAATCAAACACAGGAAAAAGTCTGGAAAACCTCCAAAAGCATGCAGGTTAAAGAACACCCTAGTAAACAATGAATGGGTCAACCAGGCAATTAGAGAAGAAATTAAAAAATATATGGAAACAAATGAAAATGAAAATACAACAATCCAAACACTTTGGGATGCAGCGAAGGCAGTCCTGAGAGGAAAATACAGTGTAATCCAGGCCTATCTCAAGAAACAAGAAAAATCCCAAATACAAAATCTAACAGCACACATAAAGGAAATAGAAGCAGAACAGCAAAGACACCCCAAACCCAGCAGAAGAAGAGAAATAATAAAGATCAGAGCAGAAATAAACAATATAGAATCTAAAACAAACTGTAGAGCAGATCAACGAAACCAAGAGTTGGTTTTTTGAAAAAATAAACAAAATTGATAAACCTCTAGCCAGGCTTCTCAAAAAGAAAAGGGAGATGACCCAAATAGATAAAATCATGAATGAAAATGGAATGATTACAACCAATCCCTCAGAGATAAAAACAATTATCAGGGAATACTATGAAAAATTATATGCCAACAAATTGGACAACCTGGAAGAAATGGACAAATTCCTAAACTCCCACACTCTTCCAAAACTCAATCAGGAGGAAATAGAAAGCTTGAACAGACCCATAACCAGTGAAGAAATTGAATCGGTTATCAAAAATCTCCCAACACATAAGAGTCCAGGACCAGATGGCTTCCCAGGGGAGTTCTACCAGACGTTTAAAGCAGAGATAATACCTATCCTTCTCAAGCTATTCCAAGAAATAGAAAGGGAAGGAAAACTTCCAGACTCATTCTATGAAGCCAGTATTACTTTGATTCCTAAACCAGACAGAGACCCAGTAAAAAAAGAGAACTACAGGCCAATATCCTTGATGAATATGGATGCAAAAATTCTCAATAAGATACTAGCAAATCGAATTCAACAGCATATAAAAAGAATTATTCACCATGATCAAGTGGGATTCATTCCTGGGATGCAGGGCTGGTTCAACATTTGCAAATCAATCAACATGATATATCACATTTTAAAAGAAAAGATAAGAACCATATGATCCTGTCAATCGATGCAGAAAGGCAATTGACAAAATTCAGCATTCTTTCATAATAAAAACCCTCGAGAAAGTTGGGATAGAAGGAACATACTTACACATCATCAAAGCCATTTATGAAAAGCCCACAGCTAACATCATCCTCAACGGGAAAAAACTGAGAGCTTTTTCCCTGAGATCAGGAACATGACAAGGATGTCCACTCTCACTGCTGTTGTTTAACATAGTGTTGGAAGTTCTAGCTTCAGCAATCAGACAACACAAGGAAATCAAAAGCATCAAAATTGGCAAAGATGAAGTTAAGCTTTCACTTTTTGCAGATGACATGATATTATACATGGAAAACCCGATAGACTCCACAAAAAGTCTGCTAGAACTGATACATGAATTTAGCAAAGTTGCAGGATACAAAATCAATGTACAGAAATCAGTTGCATTCTTATACACTAATAATGAGGCAACAGAAAAAGAAAGAAACTGATCCCATTCACAATTGCACCAAGAAGCATAAAATACTTACGGATAAATCTAACCAAAGATGTACAAGATCTGTATGCTGAAAACTATAGAAAGCTTATGAAGGTAATTGAAGAAGATATAAAGAAATGGAAAAACATTCCATGCTCATGGGTTGGAAGAATAAATATTGTCAAAATGTCAATACTACCCAAAGCTATCTATGCATTCAATGCAATCCCAATCAAAATTGCACCAGCATTCTTCTCGAAACGAGAACAAGCAATCCTAAAACTCATATGGAACCACAAAAGGCCCCGAATAGCCAAAGTAATTTTGAAGAAGAAGACCAATGCAGGAGGCATCACAA